>NC_044366.1:17734446-18034446 GCF_007364275.1 Archocentrus centrarchus
TTAAGGATTGCCAGATTGTTGTCAAGATGGTGTTGTTTAATAGCATGTGACACATTACTGAGGATATAGAATGTTCTGGAAGATGGAGAAAATCAGTTGTATTTCTTGCGTGGTGTGAGATGCTCATTAGATGTGTTTTCAGATGGATTCCTTTATGAGAAATGGAGTGGGATGTTATCTGTCCCCAAGAGGTCTGTTACATGTGATTTCTATAAAGGGAATGGCCTGCTTTTTAAAATGCGGCGTTTAATTGTGTGTAGTGACACTTGTCACAGTGATCAGTACAGAAGCTGTCAGCAGCCCTTTTTCTACAGAAGAAAACAGATTGCACTCTTTGTTGCTCTTCTCGGTGGCAAACTTAAATACCTTTCAGACTGCATTTTCCAGCTGAAACACTCTGCTAATTACTTTTACAACACAACGCCCCCTGTGAATAACTGCCGTCCTCCTTCAACCAGCATGGTGGATGCCAGATCTTCCTGAATTCAAAATGGCACAATGCTCACAGTGTCACCTTTTGTCCCTTTCTTTGTAGAGCACTTTACTTGTGTGGTGAAGATGCTGTACAACCTGCAGTTCACTCAGGCTCTGACTGCACTGTCAACAAAGTTCAGCTCAGAGGAAAGGCAGGCCTGGAGCACGTCTGGAGCACTTAAGAAGGTAAAAGTGAAATCCCATTAGTGTTGTTGTGCTTTGTTTTGTTTTTTTCTTCTTCTTTTTTTTTCTTCTTCCCCTTCTCCTTCAGACAAAGTGGTGACTGCAAGACTGCAGGAGGAGACAGAACCACTTGAGTTTGACCTTTCTGCTAGTGATGCAGTATACTGGCCATTTCTTATTTTGTATTAATATTTATTTTCTGGTTTTGGCGTTGTTTATTTTTGGCCTTTTACTTGCATTTCTTTATGTATTGTTTTTACTTTGCCTCTTATGCAGTTTGCCTCCTCCTCTGTAGTCTGTGAATCACCAGTCATTATGTCAGACTTAAGGCCACAAAAAGATGGTCATACTGCAAAGATAATCATGAGCACTAATGACTTCATAAACCTTAAAGTGCTTTTTTTTAGTTTGCTATTTTTAACTGTTGTCACTGTTTTGGGGTCTTCCAAGAATTAACATTATCATTGGGTCCAAATGATATCTACTACTTGTTGAACCACTAGAATCCCGATTGTTAGTGAGCACCAGCTTCCAGCACTGTAAATCACTGCGTGTGAGTCGCTGTTTAGTTGTATTAGGCCCTGCAGTTTCAATTATGCGAATTCCACAATCGACAGTATCAATCTTCATTATCTGGAAAAGCGGTGTTGCTGGAGAGTGCTGCATTAATTGGCAATCTGTCTTCAGTCTATTACCATTGTATTAGTGAGCGGCTGGCTTGAAAGTCAAAAGACAAATAGCTGAAACCCTCCTCTTTGGGGTGTTGCCATCCATAATGGAAGTATGGATTTGTATCTTCCTCTTACACAGCCATGAACAGTGAAGCGAGGGCATTCACGAGCTTCCATTTTTAAATACCCAATGAGAACAGCAGCCACGCTATTGTAATCCAATTGAATTTGTTCTTTAAAAAAAGATGCAGTATGAAGAAATATCACAGCCTAAAGGAAGGAAATCAGTAGACTTGAAAGTCCTCCCCTATAAATCTATGACAAAGGACAGCAGACGAGATAACGTGGCTGTTTTATATTCCGCCACCTTCAGCTTGATAAATGCTCGCAGCTTTTCCTCTATATAACATACTAGCCAAACCAGGTGAATTTTTATCACAACACACATTCAGTAATAACTCTACTGTTTATCAGATGTTATATTAAAGAATTATTCTGCATTCGTCATTATATTCTATAATGCAGAACCTGTCAAGGATGTACCCTACCTCCATAACTTTGTTTTTTAAATGTATGTGAGCACTTAACTATTTTTTTTTAGAAATTACCCCACAGAATTACCTGTGAGAACACAGATGTCCAATACAGTCATTTAACAGTTTTTAACCTGCCAGCATCCCAGTTGTCCAGTTACTCCCGTGTGACTAAAATCCTTGCCTATACCAAATGGAATATTTCCAGGTATGAGAGTGCATCTGATTCAAGCTATCCACTATTCCTTGGTACATATGAGAAAGGACAACTACCCAGCCTGATTCGTTCATTCTGTGAAAGTACCAAGTGTGAAAAGACAGTCACCCCCCCCCCAAAAAAAAAATAAAAAAAACAAAAAACTTAATCATCTTCTTCAGACTTACTTCACACTTGTAGTTAATTGTGGTCCTTCCTGTTTTTTTAATGGTGATGCATTTTTGTGCTGGCACAGGGAGATTGTTCATCCTACAAAGCTTCTACAGTGGATTTTTATTTTTTTTTTTTTTTTAACCAACTATAGAAAAAGGGTGTAATGTCACACACATTCAAACATGTTGGAAAAATGTGGGCAGCAATTCTAAAGACTGGGATCAGGCTTCTGGAGGCTCATAAAGGTCCAACACTTTATTGAGACACTCCTTTTTTGTTTTTCCTTTAATTCATCACACATTTGCAGATGTGGTACAGTAGATTTTAACAGCTAAAGCTCCTTGTTATAGGTTATAGGTTTAAGTTTATGTAATACTGCACACAAAACACAGATAAACATGGTGAGAGACCATAATAATATGAAAAGAATGGGAAAAGTTGTATTAATGTTCACCTGTAGATCAAAGCTTATGTCTGTTCTTCCACAGAACGCTGCAAATTCTGAAAAGTGTTTTGAAGCGCTGCTCAGTCACGTTATCAGTGAGCTCTCTAAGGACAAGAGTGTCTACAAGGTGAACGCTGACGAAACAACAATGGTGAGACATGAAAATGACTGCTTAGAGCGTGACTGCCTTCAGGATTACATTCTTTCCCCTCCCTAACCTCTGTTTTTTTTTTTTTTCTTCTTTCTTTAATTTTCTCTTTAACAATAAATTGCCCATTACTCTGGGACAGTGGTCTAATATCTCTAGTAATCTCTAGGGGAGGTATACATCACTGTATTATCAGCAGGCCGTTGGCTGATTATTGATCAGGTGTTACTGCTGTTTCCCTCTCCAGCTGAGCTCCAGTGTGTGGTCCCCACAGTCTATCGAATTCAGCCTGCAGCAGTTCTGCCTGCCCTTCCTACGCCTCTCCTGCCTTCTGCAGCACCACCTCTATGGAGACAACCTGACTGGCTGCTTGGTATGATTCATCATAAATGCCATCCTAAATGCTAAAACTGCCCGTTTGGATCATGTTATAGCAAAGTGGTTTGCCTTCTTACAGGAGGAAGAGGAGTTTGCATCCTTGGCTGTGTGTTTAGGGCTCTTATCCTCCGCCCCTCAGCCTGCCAGCACCGTGCAAAGTGCCTCGTGTCTGGAATGGGCAGTCAACGCCTTTGATTTGGTGACGCAGTGGTGTGCTGAGGTCGCAGAGCTCTCTCAGATGCATGCTGAGCAGTCACTGGTATGTTCGTGGACTTCATTCAAAAATGTTAACAGTTTGTAGTTGTACGGTGTAAGTAAAGTTTAAAAAAAAAAAAAAACACTTCAGAAAATTTAATTTAACTTAATTTGAAAGTAAAGTGTCAGAAACGATTCCTGTATTTAAAGTTCTACTGATGTTTTACATTTAGTCTTAGCCTTTGTTGTATCTGTCATGTGTGTCTAGCTATCTTTAAGGAGAATAACTGCACCATTGACCCATGTCTTATGCCCTTCTCCTTCTGCACTGCAGTGACCTCAGATACTGTACATCACTTGGTTAAAAACATGAGGTGTCTCATATATCAGATTAGTTTGCGTCAAAATAATCCTTATCATCAGTGCTTATTTATTATTACCCTGGTGAAGGATGCCATAAAAACTTAAGAGGCCTTCTAGATTTATTCACTAGACTGAAATTAAATAAAAAAAAATAGCTTTAGGATAACAGATAATTAGAAAAATGTGAGAATGTGATAGACCGGAATACAGCTGTAGATAAAATCAGTTAATTGCAGCGATTCTTACATACTTGTCTTTCTTTCTTTCTTCTCCTCTTCAGACCATGTTGGTTCAGGATCCTCAGTGGGCAGCACCCCGTCTCCTCCAGCTGCCCGACAACTACAATATCATCTTCCAGTACTATCACAGAAAGGCCTGCACTGCCTGCAAAAAGGTGCCAAAAGACCCCGCACTCTGCCTTGTTTGCGGTGCTTTTGTCTGTCTCAAAGGCGTGTGCTGCAAACAGCAGGGTATCTGCGAATGTGTTTTGGTGAGTTTCCCTGGGTTTATTGAGCCATTTTTATCATCATCAAAGCACTCTGTGTGAGGCCCGACGTGCAGAATTTACATAGCTGCTTGTTAATCTTATCAGCTTTTTCAAAACTTTTTATTTTTATTTTTTTTTGGTTGTATGTCACTTTATAGCACTCCCAACACTGTGGCGCTGCGACAGGCATCTTTCTGCTGATAAATGCTTCGGTCATCATCATCATCCGTGGACACCGTTTCTGTCTGTGGGGCTCTGTTTACCTCGACGCTCACGGAGAGGAAGATCGGGATTTACGGTACGACATATAAACACGCAGTCATGAAGGACACAACCTGTATACAGCTCTCTTCATACATTTTTTATAGTCAATCCCAATTCAGTTACAAATGCTGTGTAACTCAACACTTACCACTTGTTATTAATTGCCTAGATTCTTTAGAACAACTCTTCAACAACTCTAGTACAATCACATAAAAATAAAACCTTATTACATTTAGTATCTAGTATGAATTTGGGATGCAGTTCTTTTTTTTTTTTTTTTTTTTTTTCTCCTTCAATCCTTGCTGCTCTCACTCTTGTTTTCCCCTCTGGCATTTTTCCAGTCGTGGCAAGCCTCTCTTCTTATGTGAGGAGCGGTATCGAGTGTTGGAGCAACAGTGGGTTTCACACACCTTTGATCACATCAATAAGCGTTGGGGGCCTCACTATAATGGACTCTAAGATCTTCCAAAGTCCACTGAAAAACCACATCCCATGATGGAGAAGATTTTTTATTTTATTTTTTTTCTGGCTTATGTGTCTGCCTTGATCAAAATATTTGGGAACTCTTGCTGTGATAAACACAAACATCCAGTGAGGGTATTTCTGCCACAGCCTTGATTTATGTGAAGTTTGGTGTACAGTCATGCCTAAAGATTAACACGTGTGTGTGTTCAAGTGATTTATTGTGTGGTTTTTCTACAGGGAAAAACAGAAATTGGTGAGATTAAAGTTTTTTTGTTTTGTTTTGTTTTATAAAAAAAAAAAGCACAACTTTGCCCAGAAACTGAATTGGTTTGGAACAAAACTATCCAGTTTATTTGGTTAAAAAAAAAAAAAGGAATTGCTGATTGTCCCTGCAAAGTTTGATTATTTTACCACCATTTCTGATGTTAACACATATCCCTTTTTATTTATCAAAATGTGCTCTGCTGTGCTGGCATGAGTGTAAAGCTCCTGATACGTATAGCAATGTTACTGCAGTGTGCACTCATTGTCTGCTGACAGGTGATGGTAGGCAGGACAAGTCCACCCATCAACACACTAGAGTTTCTTTTGCTAACAAGCAAAGACTCTTTCTTTTATGGGTCTAGTTGCAATCCATCCTCAGGAATTATTATTATTATTTTTTTTTTTTTTTGCTGTTTTGAAATACTTTTTAGATATTTAAATAAATGCTGCTGCTTGTCGTTCAAGTAATGAATTTTAACTTTGGTGAAGAATTTTTTTTTCTAAGGTTGTGCTTTGGATTTACCATAGATGGCTGGGAATGTTGACTCAAATTCACTTTAATGGTTAAGGAGGTGTGCGGTCACCAAATTACACCCACTACACTTTTCATAGTGCTGCCCTTTCCACGCTTTTTCTTTTTCTTCTGAAGAAGAAGAAACTCAAAATCCACCATTAAGACAGTGAGCTGTCTAAACTTCATTGTCAACATTGTTAAGGAAATGTCACTGCACATCTGGTGTCCTGAGTGCCATATGAGAGCAAAAATACTACATCAGCTCTGTCAGAGTATTCTCTCGATATGAAACTCAGTGGAAGGTGTGTTGCTTTTATGAAGAAACTCCAGTACTCATCACTCGTCTTTCTGTGCTGTCAGAAAAGGCTTTCCCTTTACGCTTTTGTCAGGTCATAACTGCAGTACAGAACATTTATTATTATTAACGACTATCTGTTATACATCATGCATCATGTAGTTGTAATTTATAGTTGCATTCCAACATTGCAAGACTATCAAGCTTGAGTATCCGTTATACACTGTGCATGACATCCTTTAAGCCACTATTATTTAAGTGTCTTAGCCATTTTATTTTCTGCTTATCATCTTTTTTTTTTTCTTTTTCTTTTTTTTTTCTGGGAAGAGAAATTTCATCCAGCCGTGCCTGCAAGAATAAAGGGGGCCTATTATGCTCATTTCCAGCTCCCTGATTTTAATTCAGAGACTCCATTAGAGAAACTTTACTTGTTCGCAGTTCACAAGCAAATAGAAAGCCCTTATTTATTATAATTTCGTCATCTGTTTATAACAAGCTGTTTTAGCATGGCTTGTTAGCCCCCCTTTCACAAAACCTAATACTTGTATGCTCCGCCTCCTCATCTCACATTCAGAGTTGCGGTTCTGACATCAGCTCGGCACAGGAGTTGAGAAAAACTGTTGTGCACTGAGTGCTTAAAGCTGCTTAAAGGAATTAATTGTTGTTATGAGCATCTATCAATGCCCCAGTATATTTATAAATGACAGACAAATGTCTAATAGGCCCCTGTATTTTTTGTTTGTTTGTTTTTTAAAATGCTTATTTTCAATGAGTTACAGCACACAGCTGATATCCCTGGTGTGGTTTTGAAATGCTGGGCCACATCATGCTGCATCGCAGAATCTTTAAGGAACAAGTCAACACTTGAAAAACTTCCTCTTGAAATTCATGCATGCTGCTTTTGTGTTTACCAAGTTTCTCCTGTCTGTTTAATTTTTGTAGTACCCACTTTGTTAATGACCGCAACCAAATAGCCAATGATGGGTGTAAATTGTAACTGAAAGCTTTTGTGTGTTTTCCTGTATGAATGGTGAGAGAATACAGTACATTACTGTAGGTGCTGACTCAAACTTTCTGAGTTTGACCAGAAAGTGTGACTTGGACATTTAATGCAAAATGTAACATATGTGAATAAAATATAAACACAGTGATCTGTGTCTTGTCTTGTTTTCTGAGTGCTGTTTTTGTTGTTATTGAAATTGTCTATTATATACGTATACTCACCAGCCACTTTACTAGGTACCGCTGTTCAGCCGCTCGTTCACACAATTATCTAATCAATCACGTGGCAGCAACTCAATTCATTTAAGGATGTAGACATGTTGAAAATGACCTGCTGAAGTTCAGAATGGGGAAGAAAGAAGATTGAAGTGATTCTGAAGGTGTACTTAATGAAGTGGCCATGGATCCTGGTTCTGTTTTTGCTACATTTGTGAGCTCATTTTGTCAAATGCCAGTAACCTTCATCTTGTTGCACTGTGGGAAGACGTGTATATATATTCACAATTTTTATATCTACACATTATCAAGTATTTGCGACAGGACTAAATGACGTACTTTTTGGCAAACTTCTCATGAGCTCTAATGGGAGGAGCCCGATCTTCACTAGTAATGATTAAGCTCTATAAAACATTAATATTTTCCCCTTTTCTATCTAGTCTTGGTATATCTTCGGCCTCTTTTTACTAATGTGATCTGTAGAGGTAATGTGCTATGACACATGCACCTCTGAGCCAGAGCAGAAAATCCTGCACATGCTCATTCAGCCTTTGGCTCATGGGCACCTTTACAGTCTTGTTCCTGCTGTCCTGCAGTGGGAGGCTGCTGCCATCTAGGAGAGCCGTCACTGTGAGTGCTGGGGGCTGACTGGTCTGCAATAATGTTCACCTAATATTCACCTATATGAATGCCAGGACAACTTTTTCTACAAGAAAAGAGGTGCTATAAAAAGTTGAATATATATTAAATTCCACTACTCACCCATTAATAATTAAACCCACACTTTCACACAAGTAGCCCTCTTTGCACTGCTCCAAGTGGTCTTCAGTCCAGTGCTCTGAAAAAGAGGTTTCGCTTGCCACGTGACTGAGCATTTACAGGATAATTGGTCTGAGGCCCTCTGGGTAAGAACCAATGGTCACACAAAGGCTTTCTTTTCTATCAATTAGGCCAAAAAGAAAAAGCAGTTTGCACAGGCTGAGAATTTTTTTTTTTTTTTATTTTTTTTATTGAGGACACAACTGAGACCGTGCCACCAGTGTCGGGCCGGGAGATGCTGCTGTTACAGGCCGTCCTCCGGCGGGCATCACTCGACATTTCCTCCTTTTTCTGTGGTGCAGGTATGTAGAGCGTGAGGTGATACTGGTCATCCAGCTAACCGCTTCCGGTCTGCAGGACAACATGCTCAGGTGTCCATACTGTTAATAATTAAAGTCCTTTGCTGAGTAAACAGGGAAATCACTTCGCATATGTTGCTATGGACGGTAAGCTGCATGTAAAGAATTGATTTCAAAAGTGTGCTTTAAGCTTTTATTAAACTCTGACAAGGATATGGAGACATCTCTGCAGTGATCATCTGATGTCTTAAACAGTTTCCTGTTGCTTTGCAGATGGCAGAGATGGAAAAACGGCGGCAACAATGTCGAGGTAGGAAACAAGCTTCTTAATCTGTAGGTCGGCTGAAAATGCACAGCCCTGCACCTTAAACCTGGATGTCGTCCATTCTGGTGTCACTATGCTTACTTCACCCTGTGAAATACTGTACATGAGCAAGCATTCAGTGAAGAAAAAAAGGTTAAAATACACTCACTTTAGTTCAAATTTGACCACAGTGTTCAACCTTTTTTCCTTTGTTCATTACCACAATGGATTTACAGCGCCATAAAGATGTGAACTGAGGTTTAATAAAAATATTGCATTAAATTATTGCATTTAGGAACTTTTTGTTTAAATGCACATTTGTTCCATGTTTAACTAAGTCTGAAACGCATTCACATCATCAGACACTGAATTTCCTTCTTTGATGGGCTTTGCCAGACCTTTTATTGTCTTCAGTTTTGTCTTCAGTGAGTGAAAGGTGTGCTCAATGGGGTTGAGGTCAGGTGACTTAAGAAGCATTGGGTTGCCCTTACAGTATGCTGTGACTGAAGATGAACAGGAAGTATATCTCTGCGCACTTCAGAAACTGTTCTGCTTCTCGTCAATAAACACCAGTGACCCAGTTCAGTTGGCAGCCATACAGGCCAGTGCTGCCACACTCCCTCTCTGTGTTTTAAAGGAGTCTGCTTTGGATCACGAGCCCATCTGACTTGTCTTTTCCCATCATTTGGTGCAGGTTTAATTGGTTTAAAGCATTTTGTTTTAGAACTCTATGTTTTCCCACTAATTCTGATCTGGCATCTAATGTAATCTAGTGATTCTGAGCTCACCACTGCATTCAGTCTTTTCCTGTCTCTCCAGTAGGTCAGTTTGATATTTTTCTGCCTTTTGATAGTCTCCTTTACTTGGACCGGCACTTCTTAGTGCCTGCATGTTAAATGTTCTTATGTACAGCTACTAAGTTAAAACGCCTGTAATCAGCTCCAGACTTCATATGCCAATAATGTGTCATAGAATAATGAGGAAACAGGTGAAACATGGCTAATGTCAGTTACTGTAAAGCATGTGAAAATGCGGGGACTGTAAAAATGTTTCTAAACCCATTTTTAAACTCCTGGAATTAAAGTTCAAAGTGTGCACTTAAATCACATCCCGAGTCCATCATTTAAAACTAAGTGTGTTGGTGTACATATGCAACACTGTGTGAAACACTTAAAGACCTGACAGTAGATAATAAATTAATACGTAACTTTATTAAAGTTACACTAAATGTAATTTAAAAAAAAAAGTACTGGGCCATCTACATATTTACAGGAGTTGCTTAGCTATGGAAACCCATGCCATGAAGCTCCCAGCACCCAGTTTTGGTGCTGATGTTAATGCCAGCGGCGATACAGAGCTATTGAGTCAGCAGAGTGTTGGCGATTTATGCTCCTCAACACTCGGCAACCCCACTCTGTAAATTTATGGGGTTTCCTTGTGGTTCCCAAATGCTCTCCGCTTTGCAGTATTCCCAATTACAGTTGATCGTTGAATATCTCGGAGGGAAGAGATTTCACAAATTGACTCGTTGCAACGGTGGCATCCTATTATAACACCACGAGCTCTTCAGAGCAACCCATTCTTTCACAGATGTTTGTAAAGGCAGACTGCATGGCTGATGCTTGATTTTATTCACCTGTGGAACTGGGACTGAAAACATCTGAATTTAAGGATTAAAAAGTATGGGCCAATACTTAAAGTCTAATCCTACATCCACAGAAGCCCTTCTGTTCTGTTAACCACAAACCTGGTTATAATTTCAGACATCAAATATTAGGTACGTCAGTCCCTTGAAGGTTTAATGGTCTAATAATGAACTGAATGTCACTATTGGCCAATACAAATGTAAATTTCCTGTTACAGTTGCAGATGTCCTCTCATTCAGTTTTGTTGCATTTAAACAGGAGCGTTGACAAACTTGCATCCGTCACAGTGCCACAGCTGTGATGTTTGTGATTAGATGACGGAGATTAATTTAGAATTAATTATAAACGATAAATTATAATTCATTTAAGACTGATTACTTAGATGCTGCTGCTGCCTTTTTGTTAATGCGGTTGATGGTTTGTGTATCCAAAGATGTCAATTAGAGATTATTAATCATGCAGGTGCACTGCAAAGATTAAAAGTGTTAATGTTTAAAATAAATGCACTTGTCTCTGCTCGGCCTTCCAGCGTGAGAACAAGGGCAAAGTGCTTCAGGCCTGACTCGTGGCTAGTGGAGGTTTACCGTAAAGCCTCTTCATATCCCCTTAAAAGGGATTATAGTTTGTTTGGTTTTTTTCCCCCCCTCGTCATAGACTTACCAAAGGGGTTTACCCAGTGGAGTTCCCATAAGGCTTTGCCATAGAGGCTGGAATTGTGCAAGTTTGATGGAAGCAGAAAATTAGATTACTCGCTTTCACTCTGTACTGTTTCTGGTGACAAAGATGTGCTGCAGCTGGTCACATCCTGTGCAGCTGTTCCACCTCAGACCTACATTTAGCATTTTGTAGATGCACAGAAAGTCCACCTGAATAGCAAAGGCGGAGCAGGATTTTTATTACAATAATTGCCATGTAACTAGACATATATTCCCATTTTTTTTCCCAGAAAATTTGTTTTTTTATTTATATTTATATTTTTTATTTTTATTTTTTTTATTTTTACTTAGTGTCAGAGCACTGAGCAGCACTTTCAGCACCAGACACAACATCCCCTTTTCAGGTGTGCTGACAAAGCACGGTAAACAAAGGGTAACCTGAGCGTTGCATTGGTGTCCTGTTCTTAAGGCGCTATTTCAGTGGATCTCCTGCCGAGTTAAAGAGAAGTGTTTAGAAATTCTCGTTACTTTCTGGCAGTAAGAAAGTGCTCAAACAAGTCTGCATGTATTCATTCAGATTGTTTTTTTATTAAGCATCTACTATGCAGTTTAACACAGTTCTAATACAGAGCGTAAAACTGATGCTCCACTGCACAGAGGCATTAGAGCTGTTGCTATTTTTAACCCTGGTCCTTTATTGGGCTATTACATGCACGCTGTATAATTTAAATCTCCAGTCTGCGTCTGCTTTCATGGTAACTATTATGCCAATATTGACTTTAGCAAACATGCCAAGTTAAATGCAGGGGAAAAAAAAATCAAGAAACTGATCTTGTTTTCTACTTCAGTGCCTCCCAGCCTGTTTTTTTGTGTGTTTGTTTTTTTTTTGCCTTTAGATGCTATAAAACTGCGCTGTATCTATTTGTGATCCCTCATCATAGCTTGCACCTGACTGCAAATTATCGTCAGGTCAGCTAAAGATGAAAAGCTCTTTTCAGATTGGTTTTTGTTCTTTGTTGGGAAATAAAATGCCAAGAAGATTAAATGAAAGGCTGATTATTTGGAACCACTGTTTTAGCTGTGTCAGTACAAAAAAGGAGAGCTTATGTTGTGTCTAATGAATTAAACAAACATTCTGTCAGTCTTCTTAATCAGTTTATTACAATAACAATCACATTGTTTGTTTTTGTATGTTTTTTTTGTTTTTGTTTTTTTTTTGGGGGGGGGTGCTGCTGTACTTTCCCAGTGTACAAGATGCCAGAAAAATGTTGGAAACCTATGTTTTTGGAGCAAGTTCAGCTTGGAGTTTTGAACTCAAAGCAACCACGAAGTGTTATTATTGCAGAATACAGATCCAGGCTCAGTTGAAACACTTACACTTAAACTAAACAATTGAAATACCTTCATATTTGTAGTATCATATACTCATAGTCTGGGAAATGTTTTGCCTCTAAAGGCTCTGGAGATGTTTGTCATTCTGCTTGGGCAGAAGACACTAGGGCAGCAGAAGCTCTCTGAATGAGTGAAGCACCAGCAGGTTGATGTGTAAAGGAAGATGGGCAGAAATCATGTGACTTAGAAACTGTCATGGACTTCCTGGTAACTGGGCTGCAACAGGAGATGTTTCATATCAGCCACCATTATGAGTGGATACATCTGCCACCTGAATATTTAACAGCACTGTGGATCAGGTGGCAGATTACTAGTGAATTATTAATCCCTATAGAATGGCATAACTTAGCCTGGAGCATTTTGGCGTGAGGCAGCATCAAGCACGTTCACAGTAACAGGTATGTCTCACAGTTTTGTGAGTTTTGTGAACTTTTATTACTCTTAAATTACTCAGAAATAGATTCATGTGAGCGAGTTGTCATGTGGAATATTTGTGATGGTTTGTTGTTAAAAAAGTAAATTTTTTTTTTTTTTTTTTTGCTCAGCCCAGCTGAGATTATAGCCGCTGTAGTTGTGCTCTTGTTTTGAAAGCTTGTGCTTTTTTAAAAGTTCTAAAAATAAATTTTTTACACATTAACTGCTAGAAGGAATTGTACATTTAACAATAATCCCATGCATATAGTCTGCAGCTACGCAACTAAAGTTGCAGGAAAATGTTGTATCATTGTACATACGTGAGTCAAAAGCTAGTGTCAAGAAATATGAGCTGTCTCTTACAAAAGACGATGAAGGTGTGCTGGCAACAGGTGACAGTTGATGTTTTTCATGTAGCTGCTGCACGACACATGAGAAAGGACCAGAACTAGCCCTCGGCATCCTAAAATCTCAAGGTGAATGACTGTAATTAGTCTGTACTGCTATTTAAGTAAAGTCCAACAGTGTGAGCTCCATTTATCTGGGCGAACAAACTTTCAATGTGACGAGATACAACATATTACAGATTACAGATTACAACAGGTAAAAAAACTCTCCTCTTACAGACTTTGATGGATTTGTGAAAAAGGTGGCTATCTCAAATGATAAATTCCTAATGCGATAAGACAAATAGATAAATAAATAAATAGTAAATGTTAGCCCATTATTTTCTTTACTTAATTCACTGTTGCAGGTCTTTGTTGAAATTGTATTAAAGTGAGAGTTGGCTACACAACATTCCCAGAAGTAACAACAGAAAATGATTTCAGTAAGTTCACATTCATGAGTAGTATTTGTTAATTGGTATCTGTGAATCCTTACCATGGATACCATGTTGCATATTACATTTTGATAGATGTAAAACAGTCTGCCTGAAGTTTATATTTTAACATAATCATAACAATCAACATAATATTCCATTAGTATGTATATTTCATAGGGTAATTTAAAAGTTGATATAGCACATTATTGGATTGTTTCCTGCAAAAAGTATTGCCCTTATTACCTCAGAGTACACAAGTTTGATACATGAAGTTAGAGTCCTGTGGAAAACATTTTTCACAGGACTCTGTGAAGTCCTGTGAAAAACTAAGTACACTCTCACTGCTTCCATAGGAATTAAGAGGGTAAGTAGGAGCCAGCTGCTGCTAATCAAATGCACTCGATTGACTGTTCATCAACAAGTGTGATCACCCCTATAAAACCAGAAGTTTTGGCACTTTGCTGGTCTGGGGCATTCAGGTGTGCTTTAACAAAATGCTACGATCTTCTCAGGAGTGGACATCCCAGCAGATTCACCTCAAAGTCAGATGGTGCAATGCTCAGAAAAACTGCCAAAAAAATCAAATCCAAGAGCTACATCTTAGACAGGCCTCAGTTAGCATGTGAAATGTTAAAGTTGATGACAGCACAATTAGATAAAGACTGAACAACTATGGCTTGTTGGGAAGGGTTGCCAGGAGAAAGCCTCTCCTCTCTAAAAAGAACAGCACGGCTTAAGTTTGCAGAGTTGCATTTGAGCAGTGTCCTTTGGACAGACCAGACACAAGTGGATTTGTTTGGTCGCAGTGCACAGCACTACATTTGGAGAAAATCAAACAACATATCAACGCAAACACCTTATGCCAGCTGTCAAGTGTGGTGGTGGAGGGGTGATTTGGGCTTATTTTGCAGCTGCAGATGAAAGTGGATTTGCATATTAGGGATTTGGTATATTTATATTTAAATATATGGCATATAAATGCATAATTACAAAAGCTACTTTGACTTGGCTGCTGTCACATGCAGCTGCTTGAAGGGCACTCCAAAGGATATCAATCATCTCTCTGTGCTGCATATATGAGCGTCTCCACAGAATAGCGGTAGATCCATCTAATATCTGTTAGCATGCCATCGCTCACGATGCATGCACAACATTTCATAAATCTGCCCTCATGTGTGAGTTGCGCCTCCTGAGGATTAACATCATTCACTGTTTTTCCCATCAATTTGCTAACTTCCCTGCCTTTCTCAGGGTCATACAACCTCTGTGATGCATAACAGGTTTACGACAAGAGGAGCATTTGTGAGATTGTTCACAAACATCCGTCTCCATCACGATTATCTGGATTATGTTTTTTTTTAAAAAATATGATTCATGCATCCCGATGTGGCAGTATAACTTCCTGATCCATCATGTTATTTGTTTTCAGCTGTTTTGACACTCAGTCCTTTGCATCGTTGGTCATATATGTTGTATTTTGTCATAGAAATATCACATGTTGACTATAAGGATGACTTACATTTACACTGGTATTTTCCATCCCTGTTGATCATTAGTCTTTATAACTGTAATAAGCTGAAGACATGTAAATCACTTATAGTTGTATAAAACACGTTTGTTTGGAGGTGTGGCTGTGCTTCAGTGTTCATTCAGGACAGCACTTGTCAAGTTAATCTCTGACCAATCCGACTGATCTTTAGAAGATTGTGCTTCTTAGCGTGCAGTGACAAGGTCCCTGTGGAGAGCGCTAATTCAGTAGATGTGGGAAATGCCACTTGTTGCCGGTCCTCCTGAGGAAGCCATTCCGGTTGCTATTGGTGTTGTTATATTATGCTCACCAGAGACTCTTTAGTTATAATTCTTCCCAGCCCTGATGAGTCAGAAGAAAATAACACTTGCCATGTAAGTACAGTGCTGTCCTCTCCATCTTATTTTTCTTTGATTTGTCATGTTTTAACAAACCTGTTAGTGGCTCTCCTGGTGGAATGCCGTCAAAAGGCCTCAGAGAACAAATGTACTTTGACTGCTTTACCTGCACAGGGGTTTCCAGACAGTTTATACATTTTAATTATATTTCTGCTGTGTGACATTAGGGTTCAACTGTTATTCACAATAAGCTTTCTTTTTGTAGGACAAAAGAGTAACACTTTAAGGGATATAACATTTCCATTGGTTTCTATGAATTTTACAAAATTGTTGAAGATTCTTTTTTTTTTTTAATCTTGGTATGGTCCTAGACTTCAAAACATCAGTGATTTGGAATTTTTTTTTATCCCCCAGGAGGTCACTGTATGGCCTATACCCCTACAAGTCCAGCATGATTGGCCTGGAGACCCTGGGCGATCCATCAGGTGACTGGGATATAGTGGAAACCATTGGTAAAGGAACGTACGGCAAAGTCTACAGAGTGACCAACAAAAAGGATGGGAGTCAGGCAGCAGTGAAAGTGCTGGACCCAATCAATGTAAGTCAGATTAAAGCGCGTTTACTGGAGGAGCCAGCTTCTTGCTATCTGTTTTCAGTTAGCAGTCTGTCATAGAACAGATTAGGGTTTAGATACAGTATCTGTTCAGGCTGATTTATTTTTGCAGAAATGTAATGTTGTGTATTTATGATGTCAGAAAGCTCGAGGTGTATGAGTTTATGCCTATGCTCTGTTTGGCAGCATGGTAATGGTGACCCTAAGCTATTTTGACTGTTGTGAAAGAAGAGCTAGCTCTGTGGATGAGTACCTATTAACTCAGTGGTTCCCAGCTTATCTGGCTTATGGCATTCTGAAATGACACTATGTGAAGATGAATGTTTGCAAACATCAAAATGATCCAGAAAAAATCTGTTGAATTTCTCTTCAACTGACTGCCGTAACATTTGTGATACCCTTAGACTATATAATAGGTAATGAAATCCTATTAAAGACTAATATATTTTGTAGATTTGAGCTTTTGCTTTTTTTTTTTTGGAGCCAGATGTATCTGAAGACTGTATGGGTGCATTGTTCAGACACAGATGCATGTTAATTAAGACCACATAAAGCTTCTTTTGGGTCATCCCTTATTGCCATAGTGGATGGCGCCACATATTTGACTTGCCTTTCCTGACGCAACCCCCAAGGGATTTGCGTCCTCTTGGTTTTGAACCAGGGATTTGTTGCATGTTAGGTGAATGTGCAAACCACTTAGAATATACAGCGTAGAATTAAGACCAAGTAATATACAAATTAAGGCCAAGTAAAATATAAATAAAATACCTGAATTTCACTCACTAAACCTGGAGCACAGACTTCTTGGATGTGAAGTTAGTAGATAAACTGTCAAATAATTGCATTTCAATAAGGAGAGATTATTTGGAAAAAGCAATATGATTTATTCAGATACAGAATTTGAATAAAAGCTATTTGAGATTAGACTCAGATAAACCATCACAGCGGAACGGAGACCCAGTAGTGATAGGAATTAGGATGCTGGTGATGATGAGGATGAAGATAAAGGCTTTGATAGGGCTCTGAGACATGAGGAAGAGTTGGGTTGCATGGATGCGTGTCTGAAAGGCACATAGAACAGAGGCTGACTGGCTCGCACAAGGTGGGAAAGAAAATGACTGGACTAGAGTAATGATGCCAGTAATGAGTTTGACAGCGTGGGACAGAGGAGAGATGCAAAGAATAGACTAGAAGCCTGAACACCCAGGAAAGCAGGCAGATGAGTGAATACAGATCTTCCTTATTGAACTTATGAATAAGCTCCATTACAAATCCTCTAAATATGAACAAAGATAGTTGAGGTGAGGTCTAAAAGACTGCCTGTTTAGGTAACACCTGTTGCTCAAAGCAACCACACTTTACGCCTTAATACAAGTTAAACAGGTGAGTTATGGAAGAATTCGTCCCCTTGCGGGTGTCCTGAAAGAATAATTGGAGATAAAAACACATTTTTTTCCACCTGGGTGTAAACATGTTTACTTCTGCTCCAGAGTTGAGCATTTTACTTTTTTTTTTTTTTTTTTGACACTTGAATGTTTGATTTAACACCAGCAGGTCAGTTTTTTTCATATTTCATTACCATTCATTCTTTCTCATCAGCATTAGCTGAAAAAAGAAACTGGAAAAGAAAGAAAAAAACAAACACCTTTTTGTCATCCATAAGTTAAACTTCTGGGTTATTATCTCAAAATTTGAACTTGCTAACTCAAGCTTCAGAAAAAATAACTCAAAATTAAGAAAATAGCTTGAAATTTTGAGTTATTAAGTGGAAATTTTGAGATGATAATCCAAAATTTAGAATTATGTATCGCGAAAAAACAGATAGCAAGGTTCCATAGCTGGGGAGTTCATTTTTTTTTCTTTTAGTAAATGTTTGCATGCAAAACTGGAATGGTGGACCTATAAAACTTACCAATTTGATTAAATTTAGTTCAGTTTTATTTATATAGCGCCAACTCACAACAATAGTCAGCTCAGGGTGCTTTATATTGTAAGGTAAAGACCATACAATAATACAGAAAAAACCCCAACAGTCAAACGACCCCCTATGAGCAAGCACTTGGCGACAGTGGGGGAAAAAATACTCCCTTTTAACAGGAAGAAACCTCCAGCAGAGCCAGCCTCTGGGAGGGGCAGCCATCTGCCACGACTGGTTGGGGGTGAGAGGAGGGAGACAGAACAAAAGACATGCTGTGGAAGAGAGCCAGAGATCACTGTTTAAATGCAGAGTGACGTATAAACAGAGAGAAAGAGAGAGAAAAGATGTGAATGATGATACACTGCATAGTGCTTCATGGGACCCCCCCCCCCCCCCCCCCCCCCCCCCCCCCCCACACACACACACACACACACACACAGCAGCCAAGGCCTCTTGCAGCATAACTAAGGGATGGTTTAGTGTCACCTGATCCAACCCTAACTATAAGCTTGATCAAAAAGGAAAGTTTTAAGCCTAATCTTAAAAGTAGAGATTGTGTCTGCCTCCTGAATCCAAACTGGGAGCTGGTTCCACAGAAGAGGGGCCTGAAAGCTGAAGGCTCTGCCTCCCATCCTGCTTTTAAAAAGCCTAGGAACCATGAGTAAGCCAGCAGTCTGAGAGCGAAGTGCTCTGTTAGGGTGATATGGTACTATGAGGTCTTAAAACAAAATGGGGTCTGATTATTCAAGTCCTTGTATGTGAGGAGAAGGATTTTAAATTTGATTGTGGATTTAACAGGGAGCCAATGAAGAGAAGGAAGCATGCTTGCATTTACGTCAAAGAGCTTCTGTTTATAGACGCAGCCTCCTAGAGTCATTTGCATGGTGGACTGTCTTGTTAATTGAATCTAAGGGCCTTAAACCATAGGCTGGGAAGCACTGATTTAAATTAAGGCAAGCGGATGTAATGCTGTATGTGTTTGCACTGCCAGGTGTTATCTCACAGTTAAACAGAAGAAAGCATAATTAAACCTACCTGAAAATCCTAACAGGTTTAATCACGCTTCAAAATCTATTCTGAATACCTTCTTTAACTGAGCCTGCACCTTCTTCTATAGTCTTTTTGGCTCATTGTACATTATTGACTAGCTAATCCTGTAGAAATAAAATCATATTGCCACAGCTTAAAGATGTATTTTAACTGCTAGCTTTATGCACATTAAACCTCATGTTTTTCCTGATGAATTATATAATACAACCACTGATCCGAGATTATTTATATGACTTCCCCTCAGTGTAAGTTTTATTGTTAGTGTGAGGAAGTTTCTACCTTGTAAGAACTCATAAAACTGTGACAGAAAACTCAACCCATTGTGTTTTTCTTTATAACTAACTTGTCTCAGCACTCAAGCCATTCAAACAGAGTAAGTTGCTAGTACTTTCCCCCCCCTCCATCTTGATGCAGTTGTGCTTGTACTCGCTCCTGTGATATATATCAACGTCTCCCCTTTTCATTTATTTCCTGTCATGTTAAATCTAATGCACTCTTACCAGAAAGTGTAGCTCCTGCGTCGGCTGTATCCTCTCTGTACGACTGTCCATTTGTCTGTGTGATAAGGATACTGTAGACTCTGAATTGGCAGCTTATTGTGGGAGTGTGACTCGGTCTGAGGCGAGCCTGTGATTGTGTCGGTGGAACAGTCCCCATCCTGGCAGCGCTATCCACCATGATGTGCCCCTGATGGCCATGAAGATGAAGCTGCCTCCTCTCCCATCCCTCTCCCTGATTAGGCTGCTGACACTATCACTCAGACATCCAGGAAGAGAAATTCTGCCTCTCTGACTGTTGATCTTCCCTCCCACTGAGATTTACTTTGATAGAAAAGTGCTTCCAGAAATAGTTCAGCACAGCAGCCCATCCCTTCCTTTTCTGCTGAGTTTATAACCCTGTCTTTAGGTTTCTTATTATAGTAGGCTAGTTCACTGAAAATGAAACGCAGCCTGAAATATTTAAGTACAAATGCACATTTTATAACATATCACAGTGTTGATTTATCTCTTTCCGTGCTGTACTTAAACACTGCTTGTTTGCTGGTACTGTTTAAAGGATGTGGATGAGGAGATTGAGGCAGAATACAACATTCTGAGGTCCCTGCCCAACCATCCTAATGTGGTGAAGTTTTATGGCATGTTTTACAAGTCGGACAACTTAACTGGTGGACAGCTGTGGTTGGTGCTGGAGGTGAGCTCTTCATTATGTATATTTGTATAACGTGTGTTGCAACACTTTTTTATAATATGTTGTGTTCCTGCTAATAGTCATTCACAGTAATGATTAATTTGACATGATGGGAAATTCTTCTTAATACTACAGTCACACTGGGGAGAACAGTGGTTGGATCGTGGCCTGACCAAAATTATTTTGGCCGTTGCACTGAAATCATTGTGTTGAAGGCAGGGACCAGGTCTGCAACCACATAGTCAGTTGCCGTCGTCAAAGTGGCTTTGGTCCATCAAGACAGCGATAAAACGGCAATCAGACTGCCATCAGTTTGCAATCAGAAGGGGCCAAGTTGGCAATTATACAATCTGTTTGTGCTCATTAGCTCTGACAAGCTCAGATTGAATGCAGTGTGTCGGCAGTTATTTTCAAAGCTTCACTAATCGGAGAGTGATTGCAGTCAGTCCGAGTTAGACCGCGATTTTTAGGAGACAGATTGCCTCTCACCAGGCAACCTGTGCAGTCGCCTTGTGATCAAAAGTGGTCGCCCAGAAATGACAAGTTGGTCTGCTTGCAAACAGTTTCTGATGGCAAAGAAATTCAGTGCAATCACCCAATTTTTTTCCTAGTCACAAGGAGGTTGCTTTCCTATTTTTACTTTAGTGTGACTGAGCCATAAGAGTTAGATCCTCATGTTTGTTGGTTACATATGAATCTACACTGTAGCCAGTCAGCTTAGCATAAGCAAATGAAACTAGCCAGATAGCCTGGCTCTGTCTGAAGCTGTCTAAATCTGGCTCTCAGCCCCTCTAAAACGCAATGATATTCTATCACTATTTAAATCTGTGCAAACAATAATGTGAAAAGTCAGCACGTTTTGGTCTTATTACCAGTCTTACACCTCTTGGAAGCTTTTGCTAATGTGTCTGCTTTGGCTCTGTGGGAAACATGTAATTTGTTTGTTAGGTTTGCCCTTCCATTTGACCACAGTAATGGTGAATGAAGCTGGCATTTAACTCGAAGACCACCCATGTCTCTTAATTCTTTCTAGGTAGAAAATGTCAGAACGGAAGAAGACTGCTAGTCAATAAAAACATTGCAAGTTTCAAAAATAAAGAAAATGAGAAAGAAAAACATGTTATCATGCATGTAAGCACAGTTAATCCATGTATAGTTATGACAAAGAGTCTATGTTACCTGAAGTCTTTACTTTTTCTTATTTCCTGACAATTTGGCAATTAAATGGCTTGAGTAAATGAAAACCTACTTAGAAAAACATGTTTGGATGAGCCCTAAAAAAATGTTTATATGCAGGAAAAAAAAAATCATTTGAAAAAGAAAAAGAAGCATAACTCTGTTCACCTGACATTTTGATTGGCACTCTCTTTAAAATGCTGCATTTTTGTGTTACTGAACCCAGATAGAGGTTTAGAACTCTGAAACCCTTTTTAATACAGATGGGTGACAAATGAAAGGAAAAACTTTATCCACTGAACCCCCACAGTGACGGCATCTTATGACGCTGTTATGCCAGGAGGGTCTTTTATGCAGGCATGGCTTTTCGCCTTGGATAGAAGGTCACTGCAAATCAGTGTAAAGTGTTCTGAGTGATCACCTTTACCCTATGATGAAACAAGATCACAGTGACTGGTTTGATTAGAAGTCACCAGATCTTAACTCATCTGAAAGCCTGTGAGAGATTTTGGGCTGATGTGTTCGCGTTCAAAGGCAGCAGTTTCACAGACTTGAAGAATCAAAGCATATTGACGCTGTTCTCTCAGCAAGTGGTGACTCAACACATTAACAACATACTAACACACTTTATGCTGGTTTTCCCCTTTATTTGTCACTCTTCTGTATTTTAGAAGCATTGACCCAAGACGCAGTTTGCCAGGAAACCCACCTACATGAATGTCAATGCAATCATGCCGCTCTGATTTCTCTAACTTGTATGTGTGGGCTAGCTCTCCCCATGAATCATAATCTGGAGTGGCGAGTGATGGACGAGTCACTGGAGTTTCTCTGTCTCCCTCCCAGCTGTGCAACGGCGGCTCTGTCACAGAACTCATCAAAAGCCTGCTGATGCGTGGCCAGCGTCTGCAGGAGCCTGTTATCTCATACATCTTGTGCAGTGCCCTCTTGGTAAGATGGCCCTCTGCAACGCTGCAAATAGTGGGGAGGAGGTGGGACGCAAACATGCAGAGAGCGTGCTGACGATTTATTTTCAGCTGGGGTGACAGGCGGTTATGAATGTGTCTCCTTCTGAGCAGCTGTGGGAGTTCTTTTATGTAGTTTGTACAGCTCAACTTTTAATGCATCATATTCAGATTTTTTTTTTTTTTTTTACATAAATTACTAATGGTGTGTCATGATTCATGCTCAGCAGCACCTTGCATTATCTGTCCTCTAACTTGAAAGGGGCTCCAGCATTTGCACAACAACCGGATTATCCATCGTGACGTCAAAGGCAACAACATCCTCCTGACAACTGAGGGAGGAGTCAAACTGGTCGACTTTGGTAATGATCTTTGAAAGAGGCAATTAAGCCAATCCAGTCTTTTCTCTGAATGGCATCGTTATAGATAAATGACTTTTTAAAAAAAATTTTTGTGACTGATCTTTGGGAAGTGTCAGGAGCTCATCCTCGCAACATTGTTTTTGAAGGCAAACACAAGTGCGGGATAAATCATTTAACCCACACTTCAGTCCCAGGCTCACCATAACATCTTTTAATTTATGGACCGTAGCCTTAGCCCAAGGCTATTATTGCTCATTTAAATTGCATTATTTGATCCTTTGCATATTAAAAGAAAGCTGCTCTGGCAAATGACTTTGAGTCACCCCCAGGCATGTTTATGTTCTCTGTGTCACGGAGATGAAGTGGACTCATGCTGATAAAAATCTGTCCTACATAATTTGAAATGATTATAGCCCATTATTATTGCTGCTTGGCAGGTTGCCACACTAAATTATATGCCAGGATTTATTGATTAGTTCAAATATTTACTGTGTGCTGTCATTTGTTCTTAGGAAATTCACACAAATGAAGTAAGATCAAATTTATATTTTCTTTTAACATTTTCTGTAGGTGTTTCAGCTCAACTGACCAGCGCACGACTGCGGAGAAACACATCAGTCGGGACGCCGTTTTGGATGGCTCCTGAGGTCAGAGTTTAAGGCTGCACACATGTTCATGTTTAATAATGCAGCACTAAAACATGCACATGTATTTTAGTGCCTGATGGATTTTTTATTTATTTTTTTTTAAATAAATGAGCAAAACGTGATATAGGTGTTAAACAGGGCTCCTCAGTTATTTCTGTGTGACTCTCTCTCCCATGTGTCATTGTGTATTCCCCTCCTATTCCTCTCCACGGCTGCAGCTCTTGAGGTCGCCTCAAGGTTAATAGCTGGGAGTCTGTGGCCCCTCGGCTTACTCTTTTGGCAGAAATGAGGTGCGGTGATTGAGCTGGTAGGGAGGGACCTCAGGGGCAATTAGAATAAACTCAGCTGTAAAATGTAGTGTCAGTTATAATTATTGACTGTGGAAAAGAGAAGCTCATACCCACAGCTACTGCACTGACCTGCCTTTCAGTGCTTTGCGTTTAAATGGGCTGTAAATAAGCTTGGCTGCCACTTTTTTGGCAGTAAGTAAGAGGATTTTCCAGGTTTGTTTTTTTAAAGATAATTTTCTTTAAATCATTACTCTGAATTCAGCACCATCTGGCAAAATACCTAAAAATACAAAGTGAATTAATCTCACGCCTCTGCAAGAAAAAGCATTTTGTAATTAGTGACAGTCTAAAATGGTCCCTGCTGTGTACTGTTTCCAGGTCATAGCCTGTGAACAGCAGTATGACTACTCATATGATGCCCGCTGCGATGTGTGGTCTCTCGGTATCACAGCTATCGAGCTGGCGGACGGTGATCCCCCTCTGGCTGAGATGCATCCAGTTAAAGCCCTCTTCAAGATCCCACGGTGAGTCCAGTAGAGGGCGCTCCTGCCACACAGCTGGAGGCAGTTGACACAACGACATTTAAAAAAAAATAAAAAAGCTTTTCCTTTTTGTCAGGAGGAAAATGCTAAACTGAAATTTACAATCAAAAGAATAAAAGGTAAAAATCACAGTGGCTTCTCTTAGCTTTAATTTTAGAAAATAAAAACTGAACTGCTAAGCTTTGTTCCATGCTTCTAGTTGGTACTGCATTTTCAACTTTCCTATCTGAAAGGCCGCATCTGCTGAATAATCAATGTTTAAAATCTTCATCATCAAAAACATAGAAGTGTTTGGCCTTAAAATTAATGCAGTGATTGAATCTGTAAAAATATTCACTGCTGGAAACAGTGTGTGCCTGATGATCATCTGAGAGCTTAGTGGCTACACGCAGTTGACCTTTTGTTATCAGTACAATCGTGCAATTATCTCTCAGTTAGGTAGAGATATGCCCCTTCTGATTGCAATTTGCATTGGTGATTAGCTCCATTCACATTGAGATGAGGCTGTCACCTCCTCCCAGTCACAATATTATCTCTTCCCTGCCAAGACTGGGGAGCACGCCTTGTGTAGCAGGAATTATGGGAGCTAACGCAGCATTTCATCAGCACCAAATTTTAACCAGAATGTAAAATAATTATAAGAGAAATTATGGCTGATGGCAGAGCGCATGGGTAAAATTTTTGTCAGGTTTTGCCACTAAAACACATTTATAACTTTTTTCTTGCTTTGAGATTGAGTTTGGAGGAAGATTTTATAAAGTAATTTGGGGTTACAGTACTGTGCAAAAGTCTTGAGCCACCCATCATTTCTTTATGTTTGGCGAGGAAACTGGGAAATGCGCAGTGATTTACAGGAACATGTACAAACATAAATCTACAGTATATAAGACAAGAACAGAGTTTGTACAGGTTAAAAGCTTAAAAGTCAATATTTGTTACGACCACCTTTATTCTTCAACACAACCTGAACTCTCTGAGGCAGCTTTCTTGTAATTTCTTTAAATAGTCTTCAGGAATAGTTCTCCAGCCTTCCTGAAGGTCAGTCAAAGCTCTTCTTTGGATGTTGGCTGCCTTTTGTTCTGTTCTCTGTCAAAATTATACCACACTGCTTCAGTAATGTTAAGGTGTGGGCTCTGGGGAGGCCAATCCATGACTGATAGTGCTACATTGTGTGTTTTTCTACCCAGGTATGGTTTTACTGCATTGGCAGTGTGTTTGGGATCATTGTCATGCTTAAAAAAATGAAGCCATTGCCAATCAGATGCTTTTTTATAAATGGCTGTAGACATTCACTGTTGCATCTCTCTTCTGACTTCCTAAATATATATTGATGACAGTTTGAAACATAAATTTCAAATTTGGATTCATCACTCCATCGTACCTGTTGCCACTGATTTTCAGTCCAGTTCTTGTGTAATTTGCATTACCTGAGTCTTTTCTCCCTGTTTCCCTTCCTTAAGAATGGCTTCTTGACAGCCACCCTTCCACTGAGACCATTTCTGATGAGGCTTCAGTAAACAGTAGATCGATCAACTGAAGGGCCAACTGGATCTCTCAGGTCCTGTGTCAGGTCTTTTGCTGGATTTTATTTAAGGTGACTTTCAGATACTGTTCATCTACTACAGATTGATTTTTAGGCCTGCAACTGCTTCTTTTGTCCTCTGCTTGTCCAGTTTCCTCAGATTTTTTAAGCTGAGATATGTCAAGTTTTAGGCTAATAGCTCTTTGGGAATCACAGCGTTGGTGCAAAAATACTATTTTGTGCCTGTCAAACTGTGTTATCTTTGACATTTTTCTTAGATTCAACTAAATAAATGGGAATCAATGATGTGTTTTTGTGACAGGCTGCTATTAACAGAGTGCCTAAAGATGCTATTGAAAATTGGTTCTTTGCTATGTTGTCTGTTATGTGTAGACACAACACTGGTTCATTCCCTTGGTTAGGTGCCTTTTTGATGCATGAATGATTCATAGGTCAATGTTAAGTGGCTTAACAAAAACTGAAAATTCCTCTTAAAATGGTCAGGTACCACAACTGAACTGGACTGAAAACTTTGAAAGACCTTCAGAAAGGAGGAGAATTACTGCTCAAGATCACAAAAAATAAGAAAATCTGGTTTCTTCGAAACAAAATATAAAGAAAGGAGGGGTCACGCAAGATTTTTGCACAGTACTAGATGGCTGGGTTCTGTCAAGTTGCAGTCATATTTCCTTATCAATCACCAGCCATAATATTATACATTTCACTTGACAGTTTTTAATCATTCTTTCAAATTTCTTAGAGCGTTTGGCCTTTATGAATATATCTCAAATGCTGATAGAACTGGAAACAAATATTTCAGTGACATTTCTCCTTCTCTTTTCCAATCAAAATATGTATTTTGGCTTTTTAGTGTGAAATGGGGCCTTAAAGATTTAGAGGTTGCTATAAATCACAGTAAATGTGTTGAACCATGAAATGATTCTGTTAACATGTCATTTATCTTATATATGTTTTCCCCATTGCTGCGGCAGTGCAGACAAAATCACGAGAAAAAAAAATGGCTTTTATGACTTTGTGAATAAGGAAATGAGTTTCACCTTTGAGTCTTCAGTGGCAGTGAGAGTAATTCATGGGGAAATCCAAGAGATTCATTGTCACAGGTTTTGATAATTGCATATTTTTTTTTCTTTTCAATTTAATATGTCTCAAACCATTACCAGAGGAGCCTGTTTCTGAAGTCTTGTCCTTGAGTGGTGCATGTTTTATGAAACCCGTGTAAGCGCTAAAACATGTGATAAGCATTTTCATCTTTCTGATATTTTACAGTTGCACTCAGTAATGTGTTTCCAGGCTAAAGGTTTCACTGTCATGCTGTTAATCTTTTCTGTATCATCCACTTTATCATTCTTCCTGCATGAAACACATCCAGATAGTAAAAAGCAAGACAAATATGCACAGTTGTGGATCACATTCTGTGCTCTCCTATGCTTTTTGCTGGACAGTCTCTCCAGTCAAACTGCAGATTGATTGCTTGCGTTTAGGGCCACATAAACACTCATGGGCCCAGCAGCAGATAGCCATTAAGTCACCATTTTGGTTCTGCTTTTTGTGGAAATTATTCTCATCCCAGCAGGCTCCCATGGACGATAAGAGAAGCTCTGACAGCTGTCAGCGAGGACGCTGATGAGCTCGATGAATTAGGGTCACCTTGGTAAATGGTCTGTTTGTGCAAAAGAAAAATCGGACACTTGATGAATTGTGACATCCTGTTGAAGCACACATATGTTTGAATCACCGGTGGATCATTGTTGTTTTTAATTTTTAAATTGAATTCAAGGTGTCCGTTTTTTAAACCATCACCCGCTGTTTGTTGTAAAGCAATCGCCTGTGTATGACAGATGTGTGATGTTCACGGTGACTATGAATGAAGGTAATGGAGCATGTCAGAGGACAAAGCTCTAAAATCAACTCCAAAACTAATTATAGATACTCAAGACAAAGATGGTGTCTGATATTTAATATGCGGAAAGGTTAATTGCTTGAGCCAGTGCTCTCTGTGCTGTACAGCCTGACAGTTTCCATGTAAAGTCAAACCAAAGTGTGTGTAAAATATGTTGTAAAGCAGCTGGCAGAGACTTCCAAGGTTGTGTTTATTCAGCCTTACCTATGCTGATATTAGCCACGCATTCGATGGTACATGTATGCATCTGATTAAGACCAGAACAAGCAGAATAAAAAAAAATGATGGCTTGTCAGAGGCAACAAAGGCTAATGAAATCATGCAGCTGAAGGAAAGGAATCCAGACTTGTGTGCTGTTGAGCGTTACATGTGAACAGATGTCAGCAGAAGTGACGTCACCTATTGCTTTCTGGATGCCACATTTTGGAGCCTCAGTGTTAGCGTTTTGTCTGCCACCATGTTGGTCTTTTAAGGCAAACATTGCCAAATTTAGACCAGAGGATGGAGTGCTAAATTGGTTAAGAAGCCGGATTCATAAACTGCACAGGAAGAAGATATCTGCTAATTAAATAGGATATTAATAAAATATTAATTTCACTCGCCAAAATGGCAGCATAATATTCTTAGATGGGCTGTACCACCCAGCTTATATGTCAGGTCAGTTAGTGGAGAAGAAGCCTTGCAATCAGCTGCCTGTATCGGTACACCAATAAGTGGATCTCAATTCTGCTCAATATTAATTTTAACTCTTTCTAAACTGCCGCTAGTAAGAGTAGATATTACAATTAGGCAATAAAAATGTCAAGATTTTATTACTATTTAATCTACATGCTAATTTTTTCCCATGTCAGCCCCAGCCTATCCAATCATGTAGTTGCCTCCATGAACAAATCATTCCCTGTCGCGGTCCCTTTCACTGAGTGCATTGCTGCCAGCCCCTCTGCAATCTCGTGGGAGACTCTGGGCTGTGCTGTGGACATCAAAACTCTTGTGCAGAGCAAAAGGGAAAAAGTCAAAATTGTTTGGTTTGTTTTTTAACTGAAGCTCCAGATTTCATGCAATGTCCTGAACCCATCTTGTTGCGATTCACCTTGAGAGGGACGCATTTTCAATTGTGTCTTTTTTTTTTTCCTCATTCCATATGAGCATGATAGAGTCCACCAAACCCTTTTTAATAAACTCACCATCAGAGAATGGTTTATTGTTTTCTGGGAAATCACTGAATTTGGCTCTTTTAACATGAGCATCTATGGAGATTGACCCACATTTGGGGCCCACCTCAAGTGACTACTTGAGGAACTACAGGTTTGGTGTGGCTTCATTTTTCAGTTCTGGAGCACCTCCAATGACAATAGAAAAGGCCACACTTCTGTAAAGAATAGGTCCTAGAGCTGCAGCACAATCAAAACCAGGACTTTGAAAAGCTGTAAAGGACTTTATTTTGTACAGCTTCCTTCTTTTGCAGGAGCAGCTGTATATATTTGATGATGACCAACCAGTTATCATTCCTCATGAGTTATGCATCTGCCTCAACACAACCCACCCAAACCTAACCACAACCCAAACAGAGGCACTGTTGGATTGGCCATAACTTAGTAGAAGTCCCAAAGCCAAAACCATCTAAAGTGTCACACATTCATTTGTGCCAGTTTTTACTGCCACTATTGCCAAGGTCCAGAGATTGGTGACCTCATAGATGGTTAATACTGTGATCAGTGCCTGAGGCTGTTTTTAGGCTGTGTTAAATACAAAATGTTGTCATTATAGTAATTAACAGGTTATAGATCTAAAGCTAATTTTGTCAGAAATCAGAAATGTGAACCTCGTCGTGGTACTACTGGAGATTAATTCAGCAATCTGTCCTCAAAATCCCTTGTCCACCAGCAACAATAAAACATTTTACATCTGGATGATCACAGTTGAACACCTGTCATATTTTCTGTCACAGAAGAATGGCAGAAATAATGCTGAATTTGGAAAATCTGTACCCCACCAATGTTTCACCAAATCGCTCATTATTACTGTAAAAACCTGCCACATCACCTTGGTTTTTTTATATATATATAATATAATATATATAGGCATTTTATGCCGAAAAAAAAGCCAATGTAGTGAAGCAACCATACACTTAATGTTCCAGATTTCCCA
Source organism: Archocentrus centrarchus (assembly GCF_007364275.1). Lineage (NCBI taxonomy): Eukaryota > Metazoa > Chordata > Actinopteri > Cichliformes > Cichlidae > Archocentrus > Archocentrus centrarchus. The sequence goes on from NC_044366.1 coordinate 17,764,272, forward strand.
TTATCTGACACTGATGATCCCTGACAGGAGATCACTGACTGGTTGGATGAGTTTCCAATCACCACTAAAGGCTTTTTTTAAATATCGTCACTTTTGATGCAGTTATCTTACCGTTCTCTGTGTGCTGTCCTGGACTGCAGCACTGGCGGTGTAGCCACCAAGGACATGATAAATGTAGCCATAGTTCCCTGTGTTCATGCATGTATGCTCAGAGAGGTGCTGGTGCTGTGGTGGCGGTGATGGATGAGCTGAAATTTTTAAGTGTGCGGTCCATTCGCTGAATAAGTCTTTATTTTGGGGCCTTGTTCTCTGTGAAACTTATATAAAGGCCAGTGTGTCTCTGCTTAGTGCCCTTTGCAGTATGTTCTAAAAGCCAGAAAATACAACAGTATTGTTTAAGGTATTAAAATTATTTTTATAATGATGATGATTATAATTACATATGCTGTTTCCAGTGTCTGTTTGGTGTGTCCAGAGAGGTTTAAAGCATTACTTAAGTTTCGGCCTGAAAAAAAAAAATGGCAATGTTTTATGTCCCATAGTAAATTTGGGACTTACAAATTATGCATATCAAGTATCATTTTGCTGACTTTATTTTTGTCTTCTTACAGCTGTCAGGGGTTGTTGACACCTCTCTGATTTTGCCTCGATCCACACTGAGTTGCGCCTGACAGTACAAGCTCTGCCTGGACCTAAATTTGAATAAGCCATTCTTGTTTACAATACGAGCCAGCAGTACTCGCAAATACTGAAGGAAAAATACGGCCTGAATTCGCTAAGCACAATGAGCGCTCTTGACAGTGTTATCAGCAGTGCGCTGCTATATTGACTTCGTAATGTATAAGCAGTATGGTACAACATCAAGGCGAGAACGTGTCTTCGGGCTCATATTAGAGGTTGAATTGAGGCAGTCAGTTACTGGCTTTGATCTGCACTTTGGAAAGGATTGCCTGTCTGAATTCTTATCAAAGACTCGACTAACTTAGTGCAGTGGAAAATGACAGATTTTGTACCCTAACACACCCCACCACCATCACCACCACTCTTGTCTCTTTAAAAAAGATGTTAAACATGTGCTGTGTTTGTCATAAACTAAACTGTTTTCATTTTTAAAAACTGTTTTTTTCCCCCTCATTGCTCTACTTGTCTGGCAGCTTTGCAGAGTAGCATGTGCGAACTAATTAACACAGTCAGTAAATGCCTTGACCAGTTGTGTCACTGTTTGCCTGACAGTGACAGAAAGCTCGGCCTCCAGCTGTCAGGCTGACAGCTCTTCGTGAAGATGACTGTACTCGGGTTCTGTCCAGCCTTGGCTCCTCATACAGACCTGCTTCCTGTCATCGTGCACACTTGAAAAGTGTTAGGCTCATTATGGATGGCCTCCGTAAATGCTGCTGACAGAGGTATAACTAGCTCCCATAATTTTGGCTCCCCAGTGGCAGATGCTTCCTGCCAGACAGTGGTGGAGCACTTATCATTTGTCACTTTTTCTCCGGCTGCCACAGACCTGGACTTCGACCAGCTTGTCCTCGGACCAGAAATTCTCAGAGGAGTCTGATGGTCACATCAGAGTGTCAGCTATCATTTGTCAAATAACTCTGCTTAGTCATCTACGGCAGTGGTCATTTTAACGTGAATGCTTTTAATAGTCGCTGAGTGTTTTTTGTTGTGTCTTTTTTTAATTTCAGAAATCCCTCGCCCACATTACGAAGTCCAGAACAGTGGTGCAGGAGTTTCAGCTATTTCATCAGCCAGTAAGTCTCCTCGAACTTCAGCCTTTCAGTCTTTGTCATCTTTCAGTGAAGATTTTGTAGAAAAGCAGTCCTTTTCCAGAAGGAGTTGTGAAAACACATAGAAGACAGAAACATTTAATATTTGGGCCTCCCACTGGGAAATTACAGATTTGATTCATGGTGACAAGGAACAAAAAGAAACATTACTGATTTGGACAAAAGGTGCTGTGGACAGAAGGCCAAACTGATTGGCCACAATCACAAAACAGATAAAAGTGAAACAGACCTTATGTCCTAAAGTGAAACAGATCTCTGCTCGTACAGCAGGATAATGATCCAAAGTGGGCCTCAACCTTGAAATACAAGCTGTAGCTTATGAATTGGCCCCTTAAACGCCACTGAAGTGCTCTGAGGTAATCTTAAATATGCTGTACCAAGGCAGCCTAAAGATACTGCATCTCAGAACTGGGGGTGGTTTTGGGGTCCCATTGTTAATATAACATACTGAGCTCATTGAGGGGGTAATAATTTTGAGAAGCTTAGGTGCTGGTATATCTCAGTGGTTTAGCAGGCAGACCGTGTGCTGTAAGGCTATCGCAGAGGCCCGGGTTTGAATCCACGGCGTGGCCTTCTACTGCGCGTCTTCCTCCTGTTATCTCTCCTATATTCTCTCCACTCTTCTGTTTCAATAAAGGTTAAAAAATATTTTTAAAATAATTTCTGAGATTAAAGTCATATATTTACAAGAAAAACTTGACATGCTCCAAAACTCTGTAAAATTGTCTGTTTCTTTTTATCAATGAACCATATTGCAAGTGTGGGTAAACCTCATGAAACCATAGACACTGCAGCTTGCCATGTATTATCACTGCAGTGGACAAATTATAACTAGAGTGATCACAGGTTTTTTTCTACACAGCATCAAATTCTCCTGAATTGAGTCTATATAGAAGTAAACCACTCTGAATGAGGTTAAAGCTTCTGCACATCAGGTATTACAATGCAGTGGACGGATGAAAGGATGCTGCTTGTCATCCATACTGCTGCACCTCTGCACTAATGTGCACGTGAGAGTCCTGATTTACTGCTGACTGAGCACTGAGAAGTGACATTACTGAGCAAAAACACACTTTTTGATTTTTTTCCTTGTAAATCTATAAATTCTTTGAAAACATTTTTGTCTTGTGAATTTGCAACTTTAATCTTGTAAATTGAGTTTTCAGAACATTATTTATTCTCTTCGCATTACCTCACTCCCCCTGACTGGTATTGATCATGGATTTGTAAGCAAGCATGGGTTAAAAAAAAAAAGAAAAATCATAAAACAAGAATAAAAAGACTCTCAGCTGGCTACAAAAAGCATTTGCAAGCTGTGATATCTGCTAGTGATTACGTTGGGGTTTGTGGGCACAGCTTTCTCAAAGTTTTCCACAATTAGTGTTTAATTCTTTGTGTGTACAAAAAACTTGTCATGTAAATCATTTTCCATTGGAAAAAGGTATTTTATTTAATGTTGCATTTACTTAGTTTTCAAAATCAGCACAATGTAGAATTGCGACCCTGAACAGGATAAGTAGAAGAGGATGGATGGATGGATGGATGGATTTCCACACAGCTGTGTCTTGAACAACTGACTTTTTTTTTTCAAATGTTTTCACTTTTATTTTTAGAATAACTAGAAATTGGCTCCAAGGTTATCACTGTTAACTAAAACTAAATAAAATAAAATGCAAAAAAACATTTGAGTTGCCTGAAATTAAAATAAAAAATAGACTTTAGAAAAAATATTAAAGTAACTAAATGATGTAGTTACAAAACTAAAATAAAATATTGTGGTATTCTGATTGGCAGTGGTTTATACAGAGACTGAGATGTTTGTATGACTGTGAGTCATGTGTTTGTATTGTAATATCTGTTCTGAACTTCTTAAATTTGTTCTATGCTAAGTAACCCACATATTACATAAATACACCTATTATGTAATAAAAAAATCAATAACCCTGATTAGCTGTTACTCATTAATTTATAGATGACTATGAGATAAATAGTCTTGACAATGTTATGCAGTATCTCATGGAGATTTATATTCACTAGATAAAGTAATACTGTCTTTCAAAATATGTTCATAAGGTACATTTATGCTTATAAATATATTTTTGCAATAAGTTAATAAATGAATAACCCCAAAAATATTTGCCAGTGTATTATAACAAAGAATAAATTTGCCAAAAATAACAGAAAAAAGAGCACTATAAGCTTTAAATGCTGCTGGGGAATATAATAATAATAATAATAATTTAAAATGTTATACTTTAATTTGTGACTCACTGCTATGAATAAAAGTATGAAACTTCAAATGAGAAAAGTCACGGTCTAATGTACAAAACAATGCAACCAGTGAATAATTGATGGAGACAGTTTTACCACGTTTCTCCTATATGGCTCTTTGTTTTTTACTTTGCAAGTCTTCTGCTGTTCATGCACACAGTATGCTGAAAGAAAAGCCACGCATCTTTTGTGATAAACTAGTTCACATTGCTTTTGGTCATGATTATATGACATCTTTTTTTTTTGGCCTTTTAAGGCTTGATTTGATCGTGTGAAGTGGAGAGAGAGACCACAGGTCAGGAAGCGATGGTCACCTGCTCATACACTGAGCCACCCATGCGCCCATGCTGTTTTAATCTGAACATCAGTGATAGTACATCACAGAAGGTGGGAATGTGCATGTAAACATAGAGGGAACCGAATTTGATATTTTACTGCCCGATTCTATCAACCTCGCTTTCTATTCATTGACTTTCATTTGTGTAAATCTGCCACAGAGGGACAAACTAATTCACCTGAGTTATCAGTGCTATCTGAGGCCCAGATAACTTATCATTTCCTCCACCGTGCAAGGCTAATAATGTCAGAGGTGGCTTGTAATGGCGGCCCAGAATATACAACCCTAATGTCTGCTGCAGAGAGGTGTGCAAGCCTGAACCGTAATGAGAAAATAAATTCAATTTGTTTGGAGAATAATTTGTGTAGGGATGGTTTCTGTTTGCATTGCTGGAAAAAAAAAAGAGAGTAAAGGGGGGGGGCAAACAGATCATCTGCCTCAAAGGCCTGTTGGTTTTTTTTTTTTTTATGTCACTTTAGTTATTGATTGGTCATGAGGCGTATTTCCCCTTAAAGTGGCACATAGTAGCAATATTACTTTTTTACAACGTCATTGTCATGGATTTCATTGGCTGCTCTTTGGATTGCAGCTCTGTAATCTGGGTTAATGGATTGTGTGATATCATATCAAAGTTAATCTCCTCAAACAAAGCCCACCAGAGTTCAATGTGGGGAGGCTGGACAATGTTATCAAGCTTTGCAGGCTGTTTGTGAACCCTCTTCAGTCCTGTCAGGCTTGGTGTGTGTGTGTGTGTGCGCGCGTGCATTTGCACGCATAGAGGAAACTGGGGAGGAGGTGGGGGGACTTCAGGATAATAAATCTATCACCGGTGTCTGCACTTGTGCAGCCAAAGATCTGACTTCTGTGACAAAGTGGCCTGCCGTTCAGTCTCCCAGCAGCACAGCCCTGCTAATAGCAACAACCTCTGCTTAATGTCCTGACGCTAATGAATTCATGGAATTAACTTTCTGAGCTTAAACTGATAAAAGAAACAGAATTTCAGTGTAGATTAGGTGGTAGGAGCTAGATTAGTGTTTTACTCCTATCTTGCCTCTGCCTGCAATTGTTGGTCTTTGGCTATAAATGAACAGTACAAGTGTGGATCTCTGATAGATGTATCATGGCACTCAGGCAGTGATTTCCAGTCTCGCAGTATATCAAAACTGTCAGAGGGCAAAGCCAAATGTGTTCTGAGGGTATTTCAGTGTGTGTGTGTGGTGCTGGAGAGTCAATATTAGAAGAGCATTTGTATCAGCAAGCTGACATCAGTGGCTGAAGGGTTGCTGCAGGCAGGCCAGGATCACAAAGTGACATCACCTACTGGCAAACACTGCACATCACAGATAGGACCTGCCGCTGTGCCACAGCAGGGCTTGTTTGGACTGGAGGCCATGGTGACAGTGACCATGTGGTACTCGAAGAACGATCGATTAGTGACCCACACTTAAAAACACTTGCAAGCAGCACCCAGCTCGTTTGAGTATCACTCAGTTGATTTAGGTGAATCAGCTTCCTGCAATGTTCAGGTGACTGCAGTTAGCTGGCTTAATTCACTCTGATTTATAGACCTGTGAAGGCTGATTCAGAGGGTTTTTGAGGTAACTGAGTTATTTTGTTGCTTTAAGGTGTCTGATAAAGGATTTTGAGGCACGTCCATCTGTGACCCACCTTCTAGAGCACCCCTTCATCAAGCAGGCCCATGGCAAGGATGCAGCTCTGCGTCAGCAGTTAGCAGCCCTCATCCAAGAGCAGCAGCAAATGGGCTGCAAAACCAAAACCAAGTGAGTACCATGAAATGTTTGTTTGCTTGTTTGTTTTAACATTTCCCTTGCAGAAGAAATAATAGATGCAAATATTACTCCAATTGGGTGTTGAAGATCTCTATTTCAGCTGATAGGCATTTGATTGGGTGTTGATATTTTTTCTGTCCAGTAGGGGGCAGGGTCTCATCTTCTTACACTTCAGCATAGAAATGAAGATGAGGCACAGTAATGGAAATTACAGTATGTGATTAAAGAGAAGTAAGGGCACTGTGACTAATTCAAAAGGAGTTATTGTGCAGAGAAACCTTAGATTAATAAGTCCCAATTAGTCCAGTGGATGTACTTAGTACACATCACTTCTCCACCCAATTAAACCAATGATGGAATAATTAAATATAGATTTACACCCAGAAATAGGTGATATGGCAGCTGTACAGCCTGCTCACTTTTAATCAGCTAATTAGTTATTTCCTTTACTAATTAAAATAGCAACTACCTTAGAACTTCCTTATGTGTATTTATAATGAACGGAGCTATATGAAGAGATACTTAGAAAGCTAAATCTGCATGGCTTCACCCTGATGCTCTCATGGCAGCAAGTGACAGAGCAGAAAGTCTCCTGTTTACTGGAGAAATACTGACTTTGGCATTGCTTAATCTTCATTATAAAGGAGTTTGCTGAACCTGCCCTTGACTGAGAGTCTTGATGTTGTGCCAGCTCTGTTTACTCCCGGGAGTGTGCAGACTCTGCCTGAGCCTGATCCCGAATTCCTGTCCACAGTGAAAGTGGATAATGGGATTAGGAGCTTGTAGGGCGAGAACTGGGCTCGCCTGGTTTAGTCTCTCATGCCACAGATCAGCAAACAATGACTCCAGATAAGAATAAAGACATAGAGAACTTAAAAGTAGCTGCCGTAGGTGGAATAGTGTGATTTACTTCAAAGCAGGAACGAGTGAGACGCTAGAGGTCTCAAGTCTTTCTCTAAGGGACATGATGACGAGGATTGACTTTATAGGGACCACATACCGAGCATATTTCTTTGCTGCTGCATTTACACTATATTCAGAATACAGAATTAATTTTAAAAGTAGAGAAGGAAAAAGCTCCTAACCTGAAGCTTGAATATCTATTTATTATTCTTATGATTGTACATTTATCGTAATAGAATATAGATACATCTTACAAGTGCATTTTTAAAATTATTATCACATTTGAAGGATTTAAAAGTAACCAGAAGTGTTTGAATGCATTTTCATAAGCTTGAAGCCTATTTTAAAAGAAAAACAAAAGCTGTTTGCGTGTATGTCTTTCATTATTTTCTGACCTCCTGTCTCTGTAGCATTAAAACACAATGCAAACCGACTAGTCCACGCTTAGAGATTACTTATTACTGCTGCTTAACCTTGTTTCATCATAAGCTGTTTAGAATGAGGAGCCAAAGAAGGGAAATTACATATGGCCCACAAATCTGACCTGACACTTGGTTAAATGCTTTTTAATATTGTTTTTAAACTGGGAAAACTTTCAGCTGCATGTTACAAAAATAGCATGGACAATTGAAAATCTTATGATAATAATACAGGATTGGTTAGGTTAGCATAGCCTGTGTTAGGGCTTTTACAATATCAGATGTTCACGATGTGATTTTGCTGAGGCAAAATTATAACAGTGCATTAAAATTTTGACAGTAATGTTGTGGTTTGTAAAGAAATGGGAAAAATAAAAGAACAGTCAAATTCACTTTTAATTTTATTTATGTTTTTTTCCCTTCTTTTTTGGCAAGTTAATAACTCTAGAAACACAAGTACTGAATGAATTTTTAACCATAGCTGTACAAACGCATACAGAAAAGTTAACGCAATCCAACATGATTGCCGATTAGCCACACACTGTGACAGTAGCTTGCTATTTGGTGGCAACCAGTGTTAGAGTGCAGTATTGCCAGTATTGGTTACTTATACTAGTATATGCCTGTTCTGCAGTATTGTTTGGTCAGTTTGTGCTGCTGGCAAATGTTTATACTGAATCACACTGAGAAAAGTAAAGAAAAACAAACTAAAATGGGGGGTAGCTGTTTATATAAGTTAATAGAAGATAAATGTGGGCCTTATTGTATCTTCACAAAATATATTTACATCTACATATGATTAAGAGACCAGGTCAACCCTGCATTGTCTAAAAAATGTGTACTACTGTCCTCATCAGCCACACACTGTCCACCCTCTTTAAGTGTATAAAGAAAAATGGGTATGCAGGGTTTTGTTTAATCAAATATACATCCACGTGGTAAAACAGGATTTCATATGATTTTGAAATTATTTTGATTATGGTTACATATTTATATGACCTATCGTTTACCTAAATTTAAGATGGGTGGCACAGTGGCGTGGCACTGCTGCCTCACAGCTAGAAGAACAGCTAGAAGGTCTGGGTTCGAATCCACCTTGGCCTGGGCCTTTCTGTGTGGAGTTTGCATGTTCTCCCCGTGTCTGCGTGGGTTTCCTCTGGGTTCTCCAGTTTCCCCCCACAGTCCAAAGACATGCAGTTACTGGGGTTAGGTTAATTGGTGATTCTAAATTGCCCATAGTTGTGAATGTGAGTGTGAATGGTTGTCTGTCTCTGTGTTAGCCCTGCGACAGGCTGGTGACCTGTACAGGGTGTACCCTGCCTCTCGCCCTATGACAGCTGTGATAGGCTCCAGACCCCCGTGACCTTGAACAGGATAAGCAGAAGAGAATGGATGGATGGATGGATGGATGTAAGTTAGATTTCCATGCTGACTTAAGCAATTATTTTTGGTTGTTGCCTCGCTGACTGATAGGTGGAGGGAGGTTATGTTTTCATTCCTGTTTGTTCGTTTGTTTGTCTTTTAGTAATATAACTCAAAATGTTTTGAACCAAAATTCATGAAACTTTGTGGAAATATTCCATAGATGCCCAAGAACATATGATTGCATTTTCAAGGTCAAACGGTCAAGGTCACCAAAAATTTGAAAAATCCGTAATTCAAGAAGTTTTTAACCAAAATTGAAACTTTGTGGAAATATTCCTTAGGGGAATATTTTAAAAATTCCTATCTCGTCATTGGCGAACATTTCCAATTCATATTTCAGTAAATTTTTCATCCATCGTGATGACGTCTGGTATTCAGGTATAAACAATTACTAATGTCTCTTCTTGGGAACTGATGACATCCATGCTGTCTTGAACAATCATTTTTGGTAGTTATGCTTTAAGATTTGTGATGTAAATTTCCTTTAGATTTCATAGAAATGTCAAAATGCCCACTCTGTGTTGCGCATATGCACATACAAAGCAGTAGGCACTCATAGGCACAGGTCTATTTTACTCTCTTTCTCACACTCTGTGGTGTCCCCTGAGGTAGCTAGCTGGAGGTGTGTCGACTTCTGTCTACGGGGGCTCTTTGGAGAGTGATAGGGCAAAACACGGATAAAGTGCAATCACATCCTGTGATAATAGAAGTTGTGTCCCCTGGGAGAGCTTAAAGGGCCTTGTGAAAACACTGGAAGTGAGTGGGTCTTACATTCAGCCAGTCACACTACTCTTTCTCATTTAGTGGTCACTTTACAGCCTTAAGAGGCATTATCATGTCCTTGACTTCATACAGGCACGAGCGGATCAATACTCGTAAAACCCTCATAATAGAGAGCTGTCCTGATGATGATCTGGTAAACCTGGAGTTCTTAGATGAGGTAAGATTTTATGTGTTTATCTCATCATGCATTGATCAGCCCAAGCTGCAAAGTTGTTGATTTTAGTATTTGTATGTGTGTGTGTGTATGTGTGTGTGTTTTCTTTTCTCCAGGAGACAATAATCAGCCATCTCCACAAGAGGTATGATGAGCTGCAGGTGTACACTTACGTCGGTGACATCCTCATCGCTCTGAATCCTTTCCAGAATCTCAGCATCTACTCTCCCCAGGTTGGTAACACATCAGTCACACATGTTTTTTTCAAACACAGTGGAAATGATGAATGGATGACAGTCGTGATACTGGTTCTGCTTTAGTGGATACTGTATTTGTAGGGCTAGTTGTTGCTGTTATCATTATTTTTCATTTGCAAAGAATTGTTAGATTAATCAGTGCAACAATCTGGAACAAAATCTGATTTTAAAAATTAATTTTCAGCTCAATCAGTTTTAATTAGCTGTTTTTGTTCTTTTAAATGACTGAGCATCTCTAACGTATAGTCAGGCAGTATACAAGTAATTTTGCTCAAATTTTCTCTTCACTGGATCTCAAAGATCTTACATGATACTGCAGACCGTTATCCTTGCCAAACTGGAGAAATGTTCTCTTCCTATAGAACACAAGAAACTGTGAATTTGAGGCATGTACAAATTGGTTGTTAATTTATTCAAACTGATCTTTTTTTTTTTCTTAATTCTTTATGAATGCTTGTGTGTCCTCTTAGTTCTCTAAGCTGTACCACGGCGTAAAGCGAGCTGACAACCCTCCACACATCTTTGCTACTGCAGATGCAGCCTACCAAGGCATGGTGACATTCTGCAAAGACCAGGTATCCTGCAGAAAAGTCATTTGATAGGTGGAAACATTGTAACCTGTAATCCTAAAACTGATTTTCTTCCACTTATCTGGGGCCGGGTCACGGGGGCAGCAGCCTATGCAGAGAAGCCCAGGCTTCCCTCTCCCCAGCCACCTCCACCAGCTCATCCAGAGGGACCTCACGGCGTTCCCAGGCTAGCCGAGAGATATAATCTCTCCAGCGTGTCCTGGGTCTACCCCAGGGCCTCCTCTTGGTAGGACATGCCTGGAACATCTCACCCAAGGGGGGGCCCAGGAGGCATCCTAGTCAGATGCCCAAGCCACCTCAACTGGCTCCTCTCAATGTGGAGGAGCAGTGGCTCTACTCTGAGCCCCTCCCGAATGGCTGCACTCCTCACCCTATCTCTAAGGGAGAGGCCAGCCACCTTTCGGAGGAAGCTCACTTCTGCCGCTTGTATTAGCAATATTATTCTTTTGGTCACTACCCAAAGCTCATGACCATAGGGTCAGGGTAGGAACATCACTGCAGACACATCACTGCAGACGCATCACTGCAGAAGCAGCCCCTTCTCCCGTCACTCGTGAACAAGACCAAAACAAAACTTCGTCACCTGGGGCAGGAACTCGTTCCTGTGCTGGAGAGGGCACTCCACCCTTTTCCAGCCGAGGACCATGGCCTCAGACTTAGAGGTGCTGATTCTCATGCCAGCTGCTTCACACTCAGCTGTGAACCATTCCACTGCGAGCTGGAGGCCACCACCTGATGAAGTCAACAGGACCGCATCATCCGCAAAGAGCAGAGACAAGATTCTGAGGCCACCCAGGCAGAAGCCTTCCGCCACTTGGCTACGCCTAGAAATTCTGTCCATATAAATTATGAACAGAATTGGTGACAAAGGGCAGCCCTGACGGAGGCCAACACCCACAGGAAACGAGTCAGGATTTATTGCTGGCTATACAGACCAAGCTCTCGCTGTGGTTGTACAGGGATAGAATGGCCTGCAACAAAGAGCTAGACACCCCCCTTATCCTGCAGGACCTCCCACAGGATACCCTGAGGGATGTGGTCGAATGCCTTCTCTAAGTCCACAAAGCACATGTAGACTGGATGGGCAAACTCCCACGCGCAGTTGAATATCCTCGAGAGGATAAAGAGCTAGTCCAGCGTTCCACAGCCAGGATGAAAACCACACTGTTCCTCTTGGATCTGGGATTCAACTAACGGACGGACCCTCCTTTCCAGCACCCTGGCATAGACCTTACTGGGGAGGCTGAGGAGTGTGATCCCCTGATAGTTGGAGCACACCCTCCGTCTCTCTTCTTAAAGATGGGGACCACCACCCCGGTCTGTCAATCCAGTGGCACCACCCCAGATCTTGACGCGATGCTGCAGAGGCATGTCAACCAAGACAGCCCTACAACATCCAGAGCCTTTAGGAACTCAGGGTGAATCTCATCCACCCCAGGGGCCCTGCCACCAAGGAGTTGTTTAACCACCTCAGTGACCTCACCCCCAGTGATGGGCGAGTCACCCCCCTGTCCCCAGACTCTGCTTCTGCTACAGAAGACGTGTCAGTGGGATTAAGGAGTATTCCTTCCACCGCCTGACTATAGCCTCAGTTGAAGTCAGCAGCATCCCACCTGCACTATAAACCATGTGAGTGGAGCACCACTTTCCCCTCCTGAATTGCCTGACGGTTTGCCGGAATTGCTTCGATGCTGTCTGAAAGTCTTTTTCCATGGCCTCACCGAACTCCTCCCACACCTGAGTTTTTGCTTCGGCCACCACCCGAGCCACGTTCCACTTGGCCTGCCGGTACCCATCAGCTGTCTCCCACAGGATAACCAAGCCCAATAATACTCCTTCATCAGCTTGATATCTCCCTTCACCTCCAGTGACCACCATCTGGTTGGGGGGTTACCACCAAGACAGGCACCAACCACCTTGCAGCCACAGCTCTGAGCAGCAGCCTCAACAATGTAGGTGTGGAACGTGGTCCATTCAGACTCAATGTGCTCAACCTCCCTTGGAATGTTGTTGAAGTCCTGCCGGAGGTGGGAGTTGACGATCTTATGGACTGGGGCTTCTGCCAGGCATTCCCAGAACACCCTCACAACATGTTTAGGTGTGCCAGGTCTGTCCAGCATCTTCCCCCATCACCTGATCCAGCTCACCACCAGGTGGTGATCAGTTGACAGCTCAGCTCCTCTCTTCACCCGAGTGTCCAGAACATACGTACGCAGATCTGATGATATGATTACAAAATCGATCATCGACCTGCGACCTAGGGTGTCCTGGTGTCACGTGCACTCATGGACATCCTTATGTTCGAACATGGTGTTCGTTATGGACAAACTGTGGTTTGCACTGAAGTCCAATAACTATAAATGATAATGAAAATTATTTTAAGCCAACTACTGTAGGCTTTAAAAATGCTGGAGCGGAATCTGTCTTTTAATTACATTCAGTCATTTTCGCGTTGATTTGGAAACTTTTGGACAAAAGCAAAGGAGCAAGGAAATGTTGGTGAATAATGATGATGTCAGTGATCCCTACTTGATGAACTGTTCTCCTTTTTTTTTTTTTTTAATTTAGTGTATCATCATCAGTGGAGAAAGTGGTGCTGGGAAAACAGAAAGTGCTCATTTAATTGTTCAACATCTTACCTTCCTGGGAAAGGTATAGTAGCTCTTGGTCATTTTTTCCCCCTCATCATTCCTAACTTGTTAATACCAGACCTACTATATAAATTCTAAACTATCTTCGAAATCTACCAGAGTTGATGAAAGAAAAATTTTGTTGCTCTCAGGCAAACAATCGTACACTCCGTGAGAAGATCTTGCAGGTCAACCCCCTTGTGGAAGCTTTCGGAAATGCCTGCACGGCAATCAATGACAACTCCAGCCGCTTCGGCAAGTACCTGGAGATGAAGTTCACACCAACAGGAGCGGTTATTGGAGCCAAGATGTCCGAATACCTGCTGGAGAAGTCAAGGGTCATCAAACAGGCCCTGTAAGTGGCCACCCTTGGTTTGTTTTACTGGAGTTGCATTTGTGTCGTTCATCTCACTTCTGCTTGTTTTTCCTTCAGAGGGGAGAAAAATTTCCACATATTTTATTACATATATGCCGGGCTTTACCACCGTGATGAGCTGAAGACTTACAGGCTGCCGGATGGGACACCGCCCAGGTTTGTGCTGCAGTCTGACGCGTTTCAAATAATCCCATCATTTCTCTCTTCACATCATGGAAACTCATTTGACAGTCATAACATGAATCTGCAGGTACATTGACAGTCAGCACTGCAAAGTGATGCAAGACATTGTCTCAAGGAAACAATATAAAGAGCAGTTTGATGCAATTCAGGAGTGCTTCCGAAATATCGGCTTTACGGAAGAGGTACTAACACTCAAGCAATCAGATATCCAGCATTTCGCCACAGATCCACTGAGTGATGTAATAACTATATTTTTCATATCTTGTTTATAGGAGGTCAACTCTGTTTACAAAATTCTCTCAGCAATTTTGAATACCGGAAATATTGAATTTGCCTCCATCACATCCCAGCATCAGACCGATAAGAGTGAAGTGCCTAACTCAGAGGCCTTAGAGAATGGTGAGATATTAGACAATGTGGGTTGTAAGCATATACTGTAAATAAAAGATGGCCATGGGCTATGGACATTGGTTAGTCCTGTTAAGAAGCTTCGACCTGATTTTTTTTTTTTTTTTTTTTTTTTCTGCCGCAACCATCTCAGCAAGTTTAAATCAGACACTGAAGACTGCAGATCAGACACATTCAGGACTAACGACCTCTGACAAGTCATTAGCCAATTATCATACCCGGTTAAACCACTTTGCTAATTCCAATGAGCAATATAATTTACAAAATGAGCAACCTGTTGTATTCAGTATGGCTTGAAATTTGTGACTGAAAACATAAACTCATCAGGACTTTCCCATAGATTTTTATGCAACCTGAAGTGTCTTTGCAATGACAGGAGTTAATGATTTCTTTGAACTGTTCTTTTTCCAGGGTGTAATGATTATACCACATAAATCTTTAATTACTTTAAAAACAAGAATTGGGTGCACAAGTTTGAATTTATGTTGGATATTCTCTAATCCACACAGGGTCAAAAATATGCATACAGGCTCAAATATATACATACACTCCCACTAATATTTGGTTAAAGGTCCAACCAGACACTTTTGATAGCCATCAACATTCTGGAATTCTGGCTGGATATTTGATCACTCTTCTTGGTAGAGTTCATTTAAATTGGTCGGTTTCCTGGCACAACCCCAGCTTTTAAGCGTAGCCCACAAAATTTCAATAGGGTTGAGGTCATGGCTTTGGGAAGGCCATTCCAGAAGCTTAATGTTAGCCTGCTTTATCCATTCCAAAACCAGTTGTTTTTTTTTTTTTTGTTAATTATTTTTTCAACCATCTAGCTGTTGATTTGAGGTGACATTGAAGAATTTGGAGGTAGTCCTCCTTCCTCATTATTCTATCCACTTTGTAGAATATACTAGTACCACTGTCAGCAAAACAGCCCAGAGCATGATGCTAACATCACCATGCACGACAGTTGCTACAGTGTTTGAAAGCCTCTGTAATCACTTCAAGGACATGGGAGCACACACCAGGCATTTTGGGGAGGCAGTAACCGCTTTGATTGACATGCTGGTTTTATAACATGGGGGTATGCAACAATGTGACAACTGCTACTAGAAGAATTTTTCTCGGGATGAAAATATATAATTACAGCGTAATAATAGTTATTCCTGAAACTAGAAAAACTCACGTTCATGGACTACCTTGATGGCTGTGTAACAGTTAAGTGGATAATCCTGGTCCAGGACTGCTGAGGAGCTCTTGAAGAAAACAAAAATGCCTGGTTTGGGGCCAGGGGCCATTATAAAGGGGGTGGGAGGACCCTGTGTCCCTGAAGTGGTTGGTCTGTTTTGGACAGGCATGGCGGTAGTGGAGCTTCTGTGACTGGTCAAGTCAGAGGTTTGAAAGAGACCTACCAGCTGTAGTCATGATCACTAACAAGAAGTTAATAGGCCTTGGCCTTTTCAAATTAAAAGAATCGTCAACACTACTTATTAAAATGACTGAATTTATCATTCTACTTTTTTTTTTTTTTTTTTGAGAAATACTTATTCTTCTATTTTGGTGTTCTGTTTCCTAGCTCTTTATTGTTTGAGCTAATCTTTCCACATACCCCGTAAGTATGCTCTGGGGAACTTGTTCTTCTGTTTGAGATTCATTGGTCTGGTTGGATGATTTTAAAGTCCTGAGTTTTGTGCTAAGAAGGACACTGTCAAAGGAGACTTTAACATGCATGACAAAATAAAAAAGTGATCATATTTTATTTTACAAAGAAAAACATTTCAACTTGCATATAAATAATTAGAGTATAGCCATTTTTGAATTTATTTTTATGCATATGATAAGATGAAATAAGCTCTTAATTGTGAAAGTGACTGACTGTTTGGCCTTTTTCTCAGCTGCATCTCTCCTCAGCATTGGGCCTGAGGAGCTCCAGGAAGCACTTACCTCTCAATGTGTGGTCACAAGGGGTGAGACCATCATCCGCACCAACACTGTGGACAAAGCTGCCGATGTTCGAGATGCCATGTCCAAGGCCTTGTACGGACGCCTGTTCAGCTGGATAGTGAATCGCATCAACTCACTCCTGCAGCCTGACATGAATGTCTGGTGAGTGTGTGTGCTAGAGATGAGCATTTGTGTGCATGTCCACTGTTTCTCTCTTTTTCAATTGTTTTGTTTCTGCAAAGCTCTGATGACCTTTATGGAAGTCTGCAGAGGTAGATGCAAACATGAAGAGGAGAATATCAATGGGCAAGCCCAAGACAAGCAAAAGGAGAGCAAAAAAAGTTTTAATAAATTTTTGATACAGAGTTGCGTGCAGAGAAAATAATGTTCAGATGATTAAAAAGACTTCAGAGAGACTGCAAAGAGGCTTTTCATTGATCCAAAAGAATTCCTTCATAAATATGAGCGTTGACTGTCAAGGAGTCGTCTCTTAGAGATGAAGCCAGAGTTCCCGTCTGCATTCCAGTCATCTTTGCCGTTTCCTTATTGCCATTAATAACCTGGTAGCACTGGCTAAAGGTGACCTCTACATACTGTGGGTAATGACTGATCATGAAAGTAGCAGCTCCAAGCACTGAATATAAAATGCAGGATCATAAGTCTCTATGCTGTGTTGCAGGAGTGAGTATTGTTAGTGCAGACACTGAAAATGACTGGAGGTTAAATCAATAGAGACTGAAATAAAAACCATTTAAGAAGCTCTGACTTTTTCAAAGCTGATGTTTATGATTTCTCATCAGACTAAGCCATCCAGACCAGACTCTGTATTTGGGTTGAACTTGGATTATCATTAAAGTTTTATCAATTAATATGGCTGCTGGGGATTTGCTTGTTCCATCGCATAGAAGAATAAGTTTGTTTGTCCCCCTTTTTTCCTTTGAAGTGCTGTAGAGAGCGGCATGAATGTGGGAATCCTGGACATCTTCGGATTTGAAAACTTCAAGAAGAACTCGTTTGAACAATTGTGCATCAACATCGCAAATGAGCAGATTCAGTTTTATTTCAACCAGCACATATTTGCTCTTGAACAGGTGAGCTCTTTGTGCATAAATAG
The DNA here is from genome assembly GCF_007364275.1 of Archocentrus centrarchus. NCBI lineage: Eukaryota > Metazoa > Chordata > Actinopteri > Cichliformes > Cichlidae > Archocentrus > Archocentrus centrarchus. Next base: position 17,781,643 of record NC_044366.1, read on the forward strand.
GTTTTAAATGATCTACGCCGATGCACAAAGTAGAAGATACCGCTGTAATGTGTTCGGGGTGAAAGAATCTGACAAAAAAAAAAAAAAAGTAAAACCCATAAAATATGCTGAGAAAATTCCATTTAAAACACTATTATGGAAATTAGTCACTTAAATACATTTGCTGTTTACACAGTCATCACTGCAGAAATGCTCTCAACATTAATTTTGCTTATAGTCGGGCTGTGATAAGTAACCCCAAATTACTCTCTTAATTGATTTAATGAAGCTGTTTACCCCAAAGTGTGAAGAGCCATTTTTCCTCGATGGAGATAAATTGACATTAATCAAAAACCTTTTGTTTGAAGCAACTTTGCAACACTCCTTTTAAAGAAAAGAAAAGAACGTAGGTTTAGTGATATAGAGCATTTTCTCATTAGTTAGCTCAGCCCTGCATTATCATCACATACAAAGAAATAACCCCAAAAATACAAACTCTTAGTTATTGAGGCTATACTCCACATGGCATACATACTAATAATAGACTCTGCTCTTTCATTTACATTCACATCTTTAGCTGTCTTCAGGACCAGAACTGTTATTGGAAACTACATTTTTCCCCTGTTCACATTAATTACAGCAGTGATCAGTGAAAATAAGGCCTTTAGCTTGTGGAAAACTTCCTCCCCTGATGTAGGGCTAATGCTCAGTGGATAAGGGATCTTTATTTTGTGTGGATGTTTTCAGTGTTGTTGTACACAGAAACTGATTATTCTGAGTTAATGATTTAAACATGAGGATGGTTTAGATCCATTGGTTCCACTTTATTAGTAAAATATATATTTAAAACAACTTTTTGATCTGAAATTAAATAGATGCAATAATATGATTTGACTCTGGGTTATTTGCACATTGAAATAAATTATGAATAAGTAAGTGGCTCTATTTGTTGGTTTGGAGCTGTTCTGTTTTATGCATTCAGTAAAAGACTCTATTATGCTGTAAACTTCAGCCGTAGACACACACAGGCGGCTGCAACTGTGTGGTTTGCTTGATTAGAAAATCTTTTTTTTTTTTTTTTTTTTAACTACACATGCACATTGCATATTTAGCCCAGATTGTTTAATTGGGTCATTTAGAGAAACCATAACTAGATTATTATTCTGCATTCACTGGTTCTAATTAGATGGAATACCAGAGCGAGGGAGTTGATGCCAGCCTGGTGGAGTACGAGGACAACAGGCCCATTCTGGACACGTTCCTGCAGAAGCCCATGGGTCTGCTCTCCCTGCTGGATGAAGAGAGTCGTTTCCCTCAGGCCACTGATCAGACCCTAGTGGGTAAGATTGGAACTACGCCTACAACATGCTGAGATGTTACACATAAAAATCATAAAAAACTCAGTTACATAAGAGGTCAGAGATTAGTGCATAAAGCATCTTTATATGTCTTGCTTGATTTTTCTTCTACATGTCTTCTTTACAGATAAGTTTGAGGACAATTTGCGCTGCAAATATTTTTGGATACCGAAACGAGTGGAGCTTTGTTTTGGAATTCAGCATTATGCCGGACAGGTATCAGATACCTCTTTGGATGCATGTGTATAATAACCTACTGCCTTGATGACAGGTGTGAGGATCTGTAGATGCACCATTGTTTAGTGCAATACTTCAGGCTTTTGAAAACCTTCAATTATGATTATGCCTTACTTTTTAATTAGAGAAAACCATCTACATATGTTTTACTGAAACAGTATACACAGACTTAGCTTTCATAATGTGATTTAGTTTCAGTTGCCTTCACATTTTTCCTCATAGAACATAATTTTAACCTTATTCATTTATTTCTTATATGAAGAAAATATGAAAGGGGACCCTTTCTTGAGTAAAATGTAATATGAGACATGCTAACATATGAGGGGTAGCACAGTGGTTAGGACTGTAGCCTCATAGCAAGAAGGTTCTGGATTCAAATCTACCACCTGGCTGAGGCTCTCCACAAGGAGTCAACCTGCTCTCCCTGTACCTGCATAGGTTCTCCTGAGGTACTCCAGCTTCCTTCCACAGTCCAAAGCCTAATTGGTGATTCTAAATTGGCTGTAGGTGTGAATGTGAATGGTTTTCTTTTTTCTTTGTGTTATCCCTGTGACAGACTGGAGACCCTGCCTGTCAACCCATGACAGCTGGGATAGGCCTCAGCCTTTTCTCCCCATTTCACTTCTTTAAGAATGGCTTCTTGACAGCCATCCTTCCCTTGGCTACCATTTCTGATGCAGCTTTAGCAAACAGTAGATTTCTTTGGATTTCTTAAGGACATGAGTTTCAGATACTGTTCATCTACTCTAGATATTTTTTGAGACTGTCATTTCTTCTTTTGTCCTCTACTTGTCCAATTTCCTCAGATTTTTTGAGGACACACTGCACACTGTGCTGAGATGTGCCACGTTTTCAGCTAATGGCCCTTTGGGTATCACCTTGTTGGTGCAAAAATACTATTTACCTGTCAAACTGGGTTACTTTGGTATTTTTCATAGATTAAGTCAAAGAAATGGGAACAAATGCTGTGTTTTGTGACAGGCTTCTAGTAACAAATTGTCTACAGATTGAAAAAAAAATTAAACCTATCTGTAGAGACTGGTTCATTCCTTGAGTTAGGTGCATTTTTAATGCTTAAAAAAAAAATATTCCCCTGAAAATTGTCTGGTTCAAGGACTGGACTGAAAATGAGTGAAAAAGCAACCAATGTCCAAAGAAAAACTTTGAAAGACCTTAAAAAAGCCTGAAGAACTGTTGCTCAAGACCACTTTAAAAAAGAAAGTCTGGCTCCTTGGAAGCAAATAATATTTTTATTTTATTTTAGAGAGTTTGATTTTCTGTTGCATGGCACTGAACAGGAGTGGCCCTCCAATCTCATTGTACATCCTGTATAATGACAATAAAGGCATTCTATTCTATTCTAAAATGTAATGAAATGAGGGGTGGCTCAAGACTTTTGCATATTACTGTCATGCCCATTCTATGTTTTTCAAATTAATGGGGAATGAAGAACTTGTAAATTAAAAGCTTAAATGATAAGTCTTGTGATAATGATAAGTTTTACATTCATCTGACGTTACTGGTGTATTTAAACTTACTTCATAGGACAGCAACACCCATAACTTGCCATTTAGGAAAAACACAGGTGTTTCTAAAAACATCTGTATCCCAGTAAGCTTTGACAGTTTAGCAGAGGCAGCATGCCCAACACTAGGAACTGAACCTGCTGCAGCTAAGTGGATTTCAGCCATCAGTATTTTTATTACCTGCACGTGTGCTTTTTCTGTGGTTACATATTAAAAGGAACATCAGTCTTATCTGCAATCTTTCCCCCTTACATAAGGTATTTTTATAAAAAGAACATAGCCTAGTGTTATTTTCATCAGTATCAAAGAGTCGTGAAATTCAGATTGGCTCCTCAAAATGTGAATTGACTGTTTATATGTTCTTGCGTCCTGCTCAACAGGTAATGTACAACGTGAATGGCTTTTTGGAGAAAAACAGAGACACTCTCCCCGCAGACATCGTTGTGGTGTTGAGGACATCAGAGAACAAACTTTTGCAGCAGCTATTTTCCAGTCCCTTAACTAAAACAGGTATGATGTGATGCCATTTAGAAAATTCTCAGTCACTAACCACAGTGGAAATGGAAACTTTCCTTTTGTTAACAATTGCGGGACTGTATTACTCAGTGAATAGTGCTGCTGTCTACTTCTTCCATAAATGTTCAGGTAAGTGGGTTTCTTTAAGACGCGGCTCCCAGGCATCTGCTGGTCCCCCCCCCGCTCTTCATTTCAAGCCTCTGCGTGCCGTGCACGGATAAATCTGCAGTCTCCATTATCTCTTGAGAGGCTCAGCTCTCCGCATGGCGCTCTGTTTTTATTTTCACTAAGCTGTCCCTCTTGGTTTCCCACTGCTGAATGCTATCTACAGATTGTGGGTGCAGTGGGATATTTTTATGATAAGGTTTCTAAATACCCAGGGGATGAAGAAAGAGTATTTAGAGAACACAAAAGCAACTCTTCCCACCTCTTTTCTGTTGGTTAAATGAAGGTAGAGTAATGTGCTTGTCATTAGCCATGGCTGAGGCCTCCTGGTCACTTGACTTAACTGAAATGCTAATAGATGTTTTAAATTTATCAGATTCCCACTTCCTACTTTATTTCAGCTAAGCCACATTATGTGATTCACTTCCTTTTTAGGGACCTGTAAATGCGTGCTTTCACTCCCAGTGGCATTAAAAGGAGCTTCAATTCACAAAAGGCATCTTAGCTGAGACTCCTGTAGAAATCTGTGCAGTGTGTCTGTAAACTTCAATTGCTGGCTGTGTACGAGGGAGCCTTCAGTCACTTCCTTTCCGCAATTAACAGCTTCAGAGGAGCAAACTCTATAAAACCAATTCAGTGAACACTTTATTTCAGCGCACAAAAGCGCTGAATAAAAACTAAGGTGTGTTGTAATGTTTACTGCTGCAGAATTAAAAGCTTCTTTCTTTCTTTTTCTTTTTTTCTTTTTGTTGGTCCTGCCTTTCACACTGGTGGGTCAAGTAAATGTGATGATTTATCTAAAAATATAATTGTTCCTATGTTGTGTATTTTAAACGTTTTCATCCGGAAAGGTTTTACCAAAGCTCACAGTAAGCGCATAGATTCTTTTAGTGACACTTAACTGATTTCTTTGGAGTCAGAGGTCCAATTTTCTTATTGGAGTTTGTGGGACTGCAGATCATCTCTTTAGATAAAAAGCTATGAAACACTGCTCTGGCTTATCATGCTGGAAAAGATGGAGCACTGTTTAAGTGAGATACAGTAACGCATGAGAAAATTATAAATCTATTCTTCAGGGTAAAATTTGTGGGGAGATTTAATTTGCATTTTACTTCACATTATGGATTCTCTGTTATCTGTGAAATTACCATTATCTGGGGCGATCTGATGGAAATCTGTTTTACACCAGGGTGGTTTCAGTGTCTGGGCCGCCCCCTCAGTGTGTCACCACTAGGGGACACCCTCGTAGACCTGCAGCAGCCTGAACACTGAGATGAAAGTAAAATGTTGGATCTGGGATTTTAGACTACCCGCATGCACACGAATGCACTGGATGTTAATGTTTCTGGTGTTGCACATGTCACACTGCAGTGACAATTTTAAGGTATACTTTGTTTAAACTGTAAAACAAGCCACATTTGTGTTACACCTGTTTTTTTGCAGACTGCAGTTTGAGAATGTGATGGCCCGACTGTCGATGCAGTTCATGATTAAAGAGCAGCAGGGAAGTACGAAGGCCTCAGAAAGTAAAAAGTTCCCAGGCAGTGAATGGCGAGGGCACTTGAGCCCTGCAGAATGTGGGTCCTTGAGGCTTGGACATGTGGTGGTGTTTTGTCAGAGGAAATGGGATGTATTTGCATGGACAAATTCCTCAGAGCCAGGGCCTTTCCCAGATCAGGGGGATCACAGTGTTTGAATTGGCAGAGCTCACTAGGGCCTACCAGGGCCTGGGCAGCCCACGGTCATGGTGTGTGTGTGTGTGTGTGTGTGTGTGTGTGTGTGTGTGTGTGTGTGTGTGTGTGTGTGTGTGTGTGTGTGTGTGTGTGTGTGTGTGGCCTCAGGGCTGCCTGGCCCTGCTGATTGTAGCACAGCACATCTGCACAGGCGCAATGCACCCCGAGACTGCCAGTTCTTTGTCAGAGGACAGTGAAAATGGAGTTTGCAGATAGTGGACTGCACAGGCACACACGTGCTGTAGTTTCATTCATCCTTTCAGGTTTTAACAGCTTATACTGTATTCTGAAAAATAGCTGGTACAAACGAGACCTGAGCCGATATAATTTGCTATCATTTTGAATTATTAGTAAGAAAGCCACCATTTGGAAAATTCCTCTCGGCAAAATTTTAGTATATAAAGTCAGATTTACTATTACATGGTGTAATAGGAGGGGAAGATATTTGTACCTAATCTTACCACCGCATTATAAAAGAATTAATCCTCCCTAGTTTGTATGCATTTGCTTTTTGCTTTTTTTGCTTCAAAAAAAAAAATTCTGTGGATTTAATCTGCAGATTTGTCCGTGGTGGAAAACAATGGAACTTGTACTATACTTCAGAACAAATGTGAAATATTTATCCTTTCTCAGTTTTTCCATTTTTATCTTAGTTTGAACTACAATTTAATAAAAATCTGATGCATAGATTGTCCTTTTTGTGGGATTATCTCATGCTTAACTAGTGCCCCTAGTTGCTTTGTGGATTTTAAAGCAAAACATCTGTTTTTAATGGTCAGTTTCACCACACCACATCACACCACAGTCTGATGTCTATTTGTCAGCAGGAAGATTTCTGGCTTTTGCTAATTGCTGCAATTTCTAAAGAAGCCGTAATATACTCCTGCAACATCTTTTTGGTTGTGAGTTCAGCACCATCGTTCACGTCGAACAATTTACATATTGGTTTTACATCTTCACATGAAGCCACAGTTGCAGCTCTCCCATCCTCTGCCATCTCCCTCCGTCTCCCTTCATGTAAGGAGATCCTCCTGTGTGGAAATGACAGGCTTCTCCCAGCGATATGACACATTTGGCTCTTTGTTCTCTGCCTTTTTCATCCCAGTCGGCAGACACCGCAGTCTTTCACTAGACTTCCACATACTCTCGCTAGCAGGAGAGACACTCACCAAGTAATACTTTTGTTCGATTTCTCCCCTAATCGTGGTATTGGGGAATGTTTTGAGTCAGCAGTGGGATTTTTGACGGGCCCCGCACATCAATAGCAAGAAGCCGGCTCTTCTAAGTCACATGGTACAACATCCTTTGATAAATGCAACACTGTGTTGTGTCACTAAAAGCCAATTACACCATGCTTTTTATGATTGATCTGCTTTGACAGTAGTGGATGGCATTTAAATCAACAGCCCCCCGAAGCCATCTCTAGGCATAAACGGTGGTGGTTATAGAGGGTGGGTAGGGTGGCGGGGGGTTATGGGTGCTTTAATCTAATTTGCTTGGTTGCTGAGTTGAGTTTCTAGATCACATGTTTTCAAAAAGAGAGCGGGAGAGCGGCAGAGATATCCAGCAAGCCTCTGCTCACTCAGCTCAGGAAGGCTGCTCTCTCTTACAACTTTGATTGTCCCCCGTGTCGACAGCTCGATCCACAGCTTCTGAAGTACAAGGCGCACACTGGCACTCATAAAAGCGTGTAGGGAGGTGTCATATTGAACGCGGGATTGCTTTCTAATCCCGAGCACATTGACTATTCTTGTCAATAGAACCCCAATACAACTGCCAGCTTGAGCTTTTTTTTTTCCTACAGGATTCTTGCTGGGCTTAATTTTCAAAGTGAACGCACAGATGCCAAGGAAGGTTTTTTTTTTTTTTTTTTTTGCTCTTCCCCCCTTCTCTTTCTACCCCCCACTCCCCACACACACCGCTCTGCCTCTCTCTGTGTTTGTCCTGGAAGTCCATGCCAAGAGCAACATGCGTGAAGCAGAAACGATCAGTGGGACGCTCCTCCACCTGTTTCTCCAATCTGAATGACCTGGGAAATATTCCCCTCACCTGCTCTCTCCCTCCTTTTAAATTATTAACCTCTTATATCTCAACTCCTTTATTCTTTCATTTTATTTTTATCATGAGAACTGTGAGCACAGCAAGAGCTGTCTCCATCTGTAACTTAAAACATGTGTAGCCAATTCTTCAGCTGAATCTACTTTCACAGAACAAATCTTCTTTTTCTTGCTCGCCTCTGTGTTTGAATAATTATTATCCACATCATTAGACAAGTTCCTTACTGTATCTAAATTAGAAAGTCTTCTTTTCAGGCCGGACATCACAGGTGTTCCCTTGGTTTCATGTCTCAGGAGGCAGAAATCTTTGAGGATACTGACTATTAACCAGTGCTCTAATCATCTAGTCAGGACGGGATATGAAACCCGCCAAAAGAATGAATTAATACGACCCGCCAAGGAATACACGAAGAAAGCAGCGAGTGTCCATTTGCGAGGCTTAGGTACAACTGTCATAGTTTCTCTCATCGTAGCGCAGCCCCTTCATCTCCTCTTGATGGTGTCATGGAAGTGAGAGGCGTAAAAGCACAGTGACACTCCACGAGCCCGTTCCACTCGCAGCCGCTAATTCATCATGACAAATGTGCTCAGATGATCTGGCCCAGCAGCACTAATGGGGAGAGGAGAGAGCGCACTTCATTTGCACAAGACCCACTCCAATTAATCCATCCAGCTTTACTCTGGGCTAATTGGAGCAGGGCCCTCCCTGCCTGTGTGCTGGTAATATACCCGACACAGTTTAACAGCCCCTGTTCTCAAAGATCATACTTTTTGTGTGTGTGCGTGTGTGTCTGTGTGTGTAGGTTTTGCCGAAGGGGCCTTTGAGGTTGTAAAATCTGTTCCCGGTATCCTAAACACAAGGCCTTCTCACAAACATGTGTTCATAATGAGCAATTAACTGCTCACATTTCCATCTTATCGTGTTTTACTCTGTCCTTTCTTCTATTTTTCGGTCCCAGTTTGGATCCTATGGTTATTTTTTTCCAAGCATATTTACAAAAAATATATAAAAAGCATATTTTAATGCGACAGAATGTCTTGCTTTTAGTTTGTTGCCTGATACAAAAAAAAAAAAAAGATTTATTAGCAGAATAAACAAGTAGATAAATAAATAAAAATGAGGAGATAACTGTCAAAAACTAAAAGCAACATCAGTACTAGCTTAAAAGACTCTTTTGAAGAGCGCTCACATCATATGTTTTTGGTTGTTTTGACTACAGCAGTGTGTGTGTGTGTGTGTGTGTGTGTGTGTGTGTGTGTGTGTGTGTGTGTGTGTGTGTGTGTGTACATATTTGTGTGTGTGTGTTTTTATGGTATGAACAGCACATTGCTTTGGCTCAACGCAGAACCTTTGGCACCCATAGGACGTTCTTTGTCTAAAGTTAGAAGTCCTCTGCCTGTTAATTAATCCATCCTAAATTGATTTTGATCAGTCCAGCTTTTGATTGAAGCTTCTAATACATGTTTGATAGTGCAGCGTCCTCTGGGAAAAGGCAGGCGCTGAGCTGGTGTTTGTTTCTGGCTCGCTGTCAGATGATGTCCTCAACAACTGATGTGAGTCTTGAAATCATATCGCAGAAACCGAGTACGTATTTGCATTTTAGAAGTTTGTCTGTGTGCGGTAGAAAATCTAGAACAATTGTTGGGCTGTCAGTTTGGCTTTATTAAAAAAAAAAAAAAAGAAAAACTTGCAAAGGTTTTCCTCCTTGCCATACTCGGCTGCTCGGGTAATGCTGCCTCCTGTGTCTGCAGACGTATTTTTCTAAAGGTGTGTGTGGCACATCTGTGCAGCTATTGTTTATTCATGGAGTAAACCCTTTGAAATGTGTTAAGATACTTCCCACTCATTATAAAAATCCTGCCACCCATGGATTAGGACTTTGATGTCACCAATCCTGCTTCAAAGGCTTCTTTCACTGCTATTAATCACAGTTTAGCCTCTGAAGATATAGCCAGAGAAAACATTTGGACATCTTGTGCAGAAACTTTGAAATGTTCAGACTGTCTTGCATATGCTATGTTCACATCCTTTCCGCTGTGTGTGGGGCTGTTGGACTGCTGTGCACACAGATGCACTCCTGAGCCCATGGATTCAGCTTGTTTTTTTCTCTCTTTCATACTCTGCTGCTGTGTGAACACCAACATAGTAGTGCAGTTATTCTCTTTATTCACCTTTTTCTTGTATGTTGGGAAAAAAAAAAAAAATCAAACTCAAAATGTTTACTGTAACTCAGCGTTTGATAGCTCACTCCCAATCATAATTTCCTTTCTGAGATTAGTGCATATGAAAGTCCATGTTTGTATTCAACAGGAAATCTGGCGATGTCCAGAGCGCGGGTCACTGCCGCCTCCAGATCTCTGCCACCACAGCTCGGTTCAGGACGCACCAAGGTGAGGCTTCAGCTCCTGCAGCACAAATCATCACGTGCAAAAACCATAATGCTTTTTTTATTTGTTGCTCACAGGCATTGCACCATCAGAAACCCAGTAAAAACCTGTGCTGTGAAGCATAGCCACATTAATTGACTACCCTGTTATGTTTGGTGTCTTGCTTGTGGTGATGCAGCATCGCCATCTGGCACTCAGTGTCTACATCATAAAAGTAGTTTCTGAGACTTACTGAATATTGCTTTGTTGCTGACGGGCAGTGTTTTAAATTTTAAGGATTATGGTTGCAGATTCTCCTAAATCAGCTTAAGTAACTGCATTGGCATGATGGCTTTCTTGCCATGTTATTTCACAGTTTTGCATGTAGAATCTTTCTTGTTGCATCTAATAATGCTGATCATTCATGTTCATTTTAAGTTTGTTTGAGCGATGACTGGAAAAGTTCTTAAAAGAAAAGACTCTCAGCTGCCTTTCTATCTGAAATTTAACACTTTCTTTTCTGTGTCTTAACTTTATTTAATGGACAGCATTTAGTGAACTAATAATGTCTCTAAGATCGCATTTCTTATCTAACTGAAAATATTCAGCCTTTGTCGATTTCTTCTCATGTGGTCTTTGTGTAGGAAATATGAAATCACGTGATGTTTTTACAGTCTAACCTCTCTTAAAGGTGAATTTCAAATTTCTTGTCTATCCACTTTTCTCTTCCTTTACTTCCATGTTATTCACCGACTTGTGCTGTGCTCAAAGTCACCCAAATACCTGTTGAAGGTAAGACCCCTGTTTAAAAATGGCAAAACTTTCTGAATCAAAATGCTCCACCTTTGAACCACAGGCCAGCTCTGGAAAAAACAAACAAACTAGAAAACAAAATATAATTCACTGAAATCAAGTTCACATTATTGTAATCCAAAACTAAAACTTCAAACTCCCCTTCAGCTGACTCTTGTGCAGCTCCACTCACAAAACATCAATCACAATCTGGCTTTGGAAAATGTAAATCATCCCTTTTGAACTATTTTTTTTTTCCACACAGCCACATTTCTGGGTTATTAATGTAAACAAATGCTCCACAATGTGTCTTTTAGATTATAAAAATGCTTCCTATGAGACGGAAACAAAGGCCAGAAGAACAGTGGGAATAATAACAGTTCTACTTTGTCGAGCTTCCACTAAGCACCTACTCAGTTATTCCTGAACAAGAGAGGACTTCTTAGTAATAACTCTGTGAGACTGATGTAATATGTATGCCGTCTTGTTCTCAATCAGAGTTGGAGAAAAGTTGACAGAAACTGACACTTATAAGAAGTTACAGTACACCCAGATTAAAGTGACAGTTGTTAGAATAGTGGAAGTGAGCCTCCGATAGCCGTTTGCTATTCTGAAAGCAGATCATACTGAAGTACAAAGTGTCTGAGCGTCTCATTCCTCTGCAGCTCACACGTTTGACGTACCTTCCTTTCTCTGTGCGAGGATGAAATAAAGTATTAAGATATTCACTTACTATAAAATATCTATTGCATCATTAATTTTGATGAAGCCATGAACTGCAAAGGCCATTAGAAAGCTTATATTGTGTCCTCGTTAATCCGTCGTCATCAGGATGACTGTCTGCACGGTGACGGCTGGTCTCATTACTCAGAATGCTCTGCAATTTTCCCCATGCCCCACAGCAGTGCAGAATTATTCTCTAGATTGTTAGCTTTAAGTGTTTATGAGACTCTGTTATACAGACGGCACAGTTAGTACAGCTGTGTATTCCCAACTGGCCCATTTAGAGCAACGGGACCTGCTGTAATAATACCTTTATTTCTGCAGAGCCCACTGAAGACGTCATGTCGCAAATAAACAGCATCTCATTTGAATCTGCTGCATTTTTTCTTTTCTTTCTTTTTTTTTTTTTTTGGCAGTTGCCCAGGTCTGGCCTGATTATCAATAGCGTGTGCTCAGTGTGACTGTTTGTGTTCAGGTGGACACCATGGAGATGATGCGCCACCCAGAAGAAACCACCAACATGAGGAGACAGACCGTGGCCTCGTATTTCCGTGTAGGTGTTTGCATTTCTCGCAAAAAAATTACTGGCACGATGACACATGCAGACCATATTGTTTAGGAATTACTGCTGGTCTCATTTTGCTGTTCAGCATTTTTAAACAGTGACAAGAAAAGCTTAAAAAATTTAAGAAAAACTCTTTAGCCAGTTGTGGCTCTTGACAGCTGCTTTTCAGGTTTGGCAGAGCTCCTAATGATCTTCATAAAATATTTCCAGGCTGCAGACTAATTTGAAGCTCATATAAATTTGATTAATTTCTACTGTGTCAATAACACCTGTAAAGCAGCACTATGGATGATCTGGAAGCAACTGAAACCTGCAGTTACACACAACCGTTCCATCAAGGAACGTATTCACTTGTTATTATATCCTATCTGATCAAACCAGCATAATCTGTTATATCAATAAATCAGAAATACTGTCACATACTGACAATATTTAGTAATTATTTAAATTTAAATATGGATTTTCCTTTGTTCTTTATTCAATTCAGTATTATTTATGTAGTTTATATAGTCATATCTGTTATACTTCCTTCAAGGACATAAAAGTTGATCGAGTTAACACAAAATTGGCAGGTGCATGGATGTCTGCGGGGATTCTCATGCTCATGGTCTGATGATGAAATTTATTCCACTTTGGTCACTTTTGGTCACACAAGCGAGAGGATACTAGCATACCTATAGACTGGGAACCTATAACACACCTTTCTGGTTATACAATGTAGTGGTTTTGGATTGTTCTGCACCCCAGTTGGCCTACCTAAATCAGTAAATGCAGCTTTAATTTGTTTTGAGTGCTTGAAGAGAAGGCAGCTGGACTTCTTCTCAAGTGAGACTTCTTCTCAGTCTGAAAAAAGTTTGGATACTTCCTCCAGTGCAGGTCTGATCTTACATCTCTGGACCCTGATAATATGAAATGATGTGATAACTGCTCTCTGGTGTCTCGCCTTGCCTCTGCCCACTGTTTATTGTTGCCTCATTGTGTTTGTGCAGTACTCCCTGATGGACCTGTTGTCTAAGATGGTGGTGGGGCAGCCACACTTTGTGCGCTGCATCAAACCTAATGATGACAGGCAGGCACTGCGCTTCTGCAAGGAGCGGGTGATGGTGCAGCTGCGCTACACGGGGATCCTGGAGACGGTGAACATCCGTCGCCAAGGCTACTCCCACCGTATCCTGTTTGAAGAGTTTGTCAGCAGGTAAGAGCAGTGTCGAGACAGGCAGCACCTCCGCTCTCCACCACGCGCACATGCTGACACAACCCCAGAGATAGTGCCGAACAAGTGAGCTGTGCTCTACATCACACGAAAACACGGGTTCTTTAATTAGATAGGGGTACATGTTGAGCAGAGCAAGAGACTGACTAATTGGCAGTCATTAGTGATAGTGCAAGACTAAATCCTGCAGCTCTTTTAACTGGGTGGATACTCCAGTCTGGAAGATATGGATTAAATTCAAACAGGGAGGAACTGTGATTATAAGGGGTGATGCATTTTAATAGATTTCCTTTTACTATTCATAAAGAGTTTGTTCTTACACTCTGTGACCTGAAAAAGCTCAAACATAGTCTCCATGTCCCATCGGTATTACACTGGAACACAATTAAAACAAGTCTCATCATTAGGGGGGGCTTTACGTAAGGGTGTTGTTTTGGTTTTTAAAAATATGGGACAGGATCCGTTTAACTGTTACTAAGCGCTACACACTTCCTCAAATTTAAAAGCATATACCTCAGTTTTAAGGAGAAAATACACACATTTAGATGAGGCTGTGGGAAAATGCCAGAAAGCTTATGTTTGATCAGTGTTCCTTTGAAAAATATTCCAGCCACCTCTAATGTGCAGACTTTAAGATGATATAAAGTGTAATTAATTTAGACTCGTGGCCTGTAGGAAAGAAGAACTTTGAGAAGGCTGGTTAGTGTGTTTGCTTCGGGGAAGCTTTAAAAATGTGTGCCTAATCTTGGCGAACTGAAACTTTGAATGACCACATGGTGTTTCCCTGCATGTCCTACTTTTGCTCCCAGTATTGAAGAATGATTACTGAAAGATCATACACAACCCGACACGATGATCATGATGTCCCTTGTTGTCTCCTGTGCCTGAAGTGTGACTGTGTGAGAAGGAGAGTGTGTAAATATATTTTAACCTTGCTATTGATTCCATATCATCCTACCTGAGCCAGGCAGAAGTCATACAGACAGACCTGAATGGCTAAACTGCACCTTTAGTGAAAACTGATTTAAATTTGTGCTCCCATATCAAAGGCTCGTCTGATGTTGCAGTGCTTTGTATTTACCATCAAAGAAATAACAGGTATCAACAGGAATTAGAATGAAAGGCTGTAGACTGAGGCGGGGAGGGGAGTTCAAAGAAGTTTTTCTTCTTCTTGTTGTTCTTCTTTTTTGGCCAACGCCAGAACACGAAAGATGAACGAGTAGTTCTGGAGCCTTGATGTCCCTGAGCAAACAGTTAGAACCACTCTGTCCTATGCAGGTATTTTATAAACAGCAGGCTCTGTGGATGAATCCAGACAATGTGAGCAATAAACAGTGGTGTGGGTGATGCACACTGATAGGCCTGTGCTAATGAGGCTCTTCTGTGGCCACTGAAATAGGAAACGGTGATACATTCAAAAGAGATCCAACACTGGGTCTCTATTGAAGATTCATGTCTGACTCAGATTTCTGAGCAGCGGAAAGTTTTTTAACTGTGGCTCTCCTGACAATCCCTCTATTAGCTGTGTGTGGTAAGGTGTTAATGTTGATAATCTCGTTTCTTGAAGACAGTTAAGTCAGTAAGGGCTACATAATCCACTGATCCACCAAAACTCAGTATGCTAAATGATCAGTAATTTCAGTGTTTGCAGTACATTGAGATGATTTCATGATTTACATGAGAATAGCAAATAGCTTCAGTTTCAGACACATGCTTCATGAGAATCATGATTTATTCTCTGTAGTGTTGTGGTTTACATATTGTCCTAATAAGTAAAAGATTCCTGGTTCAATCCCAGGAGGAAACACAAATCCCTTTGGGATTGCATCGGGAAGGTGTGGAAGCTTGTTTTTGCTAGTGAAAAAAATTTTGCCATCCATAAGTCAAAATTTCAGGTTAGAATCTCAATATTTTGAATTACTTAGAAGTTTGAATCTCTAAGCTCTGCCTATCAGTGTGATCTATCAGTGGGAGAAACAAGCTTCCATAGGAAGGGTGTGTGTGTGTGTGTGTGTGTGTTTTAATCAGTGAATGCAACTTGTAGTAAAAACCACATTCAGTGCTCAGTTAGCCTCCTGAGATCCTGCATGTTCATATGGGGATATTATATTGTGGCTTTTTTCTGCACATATTTTCATTCTGCTCAGTGAAGTGTTTTATTCTTTGTTAAACAATGTTGACTTTATCATGTTATGCTTTAAAATAAACCCACTGACCCAATATGAGGAGATACTTTTTCAAAAAAAAGTGTCCTCTCGCTTAGCTTCAGTCTGTCTCTTTACCATCCCCATATAAAAATAAATCATAAATAAATCCAAAAATACCCCATAATATATCTTTACAAAACTATTCTCTTTCAGGAGTTCTACAGTCTTTCGAGTCTTTATCTCATCTGAAAATATGTATCAAAATGAATTTATTTTATAACTGCAGAGCCTTGATAACACAGTATCATTGCTATAATAACTAAATTTGATTAAATGTGTTCTTTTTGTCTCCTTTGCCTCCTCTTGCAGATATTACTACCTTGCATTCCGGGCTCACCAGATGCCTGAAACCAGCAAAGAAAATGCTGTTGCCATACTGGAGCGGGCCAAATTAAAAGACTGGGTACTGGGGAAGACAAAGGTGGGGTGATTTTTACAACAAAAAGTTTAATATTGCTATGAAATGCTGCAAGGCAACTTTAATGCTGAAGACTTTCCAAAACACAAAATACAAAACAAGGCAGGGCTTGGAACCAGGGATACAAACTAGGGAAAAACACGGAACAAGGAAGCACATAGATTTTGAGGGATGACATGACAAAGGGCAAGGGGAGATTCAGACAATAAATGCACACCCGGTAATGAGGGGAGAGGAAACATGTGGGAAACATAGCGGGAGCAAATCAGCAATAACAAAACAAGGGAAGTAAACTCAATACAAGACACATGAGATAAGAGACTATCAAAATAAAATAGGAAGAAATTACAAGGAAACATCTTAGATACAGAGACTTAATGGGGAGCACAGGGAAGGCAGGGATGCCTGAAACTCCAAGAATTAAAAAGGCAATCATAACAGAAACAAGACTGCGAAGGAAGGCAAAAACTAAGAAACCCTGAGAACACAAAAATGGCAAAACTAAACGGAGAACACAAACAAGGATTATAATAAACAATAACACCTTCACAAAACCAAAATAAACAATAACCCCACAAAACGCTGGGTCTAAGACCCAGGGGCCGTGACAAATACAGACATAATTTGTGTTTTTAAAACACGTTTTAAAAAAATTGAAGCAGAGTGAAGACAAAAAAACAAACAAGAAAAAAAAAAGCAGAAATTTAACATAGACATAACTAAGTTTGAGATGTTCTGATCAGAGCTACATGTCCTGTCAGGTTTTTCTGAAGTACTACCATGTGGAACAGCTAAACCTGCTGCTGCGGGAAGTGATAGCTCGAGTGGTGGTGATGCAAGCTTACACTAAAGGCTGGCTGGGGGCCCGGCGTTACCGAAAAGAGAAGGAGAAGAGAAGCCGTGGGGCCACCATCATCCAGTCAGGTACACTGGTTTTAATTAAACAGTAAACGGGGAAAAGAATGATTCAAACTTAAGTCAAAAATCTGAAAAGAAAGATGCGTTCTGATGTATTCTTTTATCACACATGATGAAACAGGTGCAAATTTGATGTGAGCAGGTTTCTTAATGACATCTAGCCTATTATGTGCCTGTGAGTCTTCATAAAAGGAGATAGTTTGATAACCACAGCTTGACCTGTGAGGGTTAAGAGCAATGCTTCAGAGCAGACAATAAGACCTCAGAGAGTTCAAAGGGATCCATCCCTCTGCCACCTGGTTTAGCAGTGTTTTGAAGTGGGATCTTGTGTAGTATGCGCAATCTATTTTGTTTCACAGAGGTAGGTCAGCAATCTCTCGCACACACACACACACTGTCTCTCTCTTTTTTTTTTTCTTCTTCTTCTTCCTTTTTGTTCCTAGCCTGGAGGGGCCATGTTGCTCGGCTGAACCTCAAGCAAATCAAAAAAGAGCGGGAAGAGGCTGCTGTCCGGATACAATCAGGTAAAGACATGTTAAAAATTTCACATAAGTTCAAATATTCAAGTGGAGACATCTGGAATTTCTCACACAGCCCCATGTCCGGTGGAAAATCGCGCCACTGTTTTCATACATTTTCAAAAGGAAACAGGATAAAGGCCTGGAAACCTTACATCTTTGTGAAACACCTTTTTGATCTCCATGAGTGGCCTACGAAATAGTAATAATTAATTAATAATGCATACAGAAAAGCTTTTGAAAGTTTGGGCAGCATTTGGTCCCCATGTTTCAGAAGAACAGTGCATACTGAGATCCTTTTTTTCCTTTCATCTCTTTCCCAGTAAAGGCAAGAGAGGGGCTTATCCCTTCTGTTTCCTCACGACTTCCTCTCTCAAATTCCTGGCCTATTACACAGCTCTCACATACCAGAAACAAGATGCCTTTTTATACTGTCAACCTTTTCATCTGAAATGTAAATTAATTCTTACTCAGTGTGCCTTGACGAAGATCAAAGTGGGCACATTAACCTTCCCAGCCCCCCTCCCCCTCCTTGGAGGCTCTCACTGGAGGACAAGGGAGGGTGCCAAAAGGGGCAGGAGAGAGGAGGGCAGGAGGGAGGAGATCTGGCATTGTTTCCCCTGGCTCTCCTAAGGGCTGCCCTCATCTGGCACATGGAGCATCTCAGTCGCCTGCACACCTTGTGTAAATGTCCTCCATTAAACCCTTGTAAATAAAGCTGCAGAATGGGTAAACATGGTTTTGGTGTTGGGAAAGCCTCTCTGTCGCCGCCGTCTTTCTTTTTAGAGAAACGTGTTTGTGTGTGGCCGCCGGGGTTCGGTGGTGGGGGCGGGAGGGAGAACCTGAACCTGACATAAGTGGGGCCTCAGCCCCCGGCGGAGCACTCCAGCACATTCACTTTGTGTGTTCTCTGCAGCTTATAGCCTTTGAGGTGGGCTGCATTTGCATTCTGAAAATAAACAGATGCCTTTCAAATGTATGAGCCTGGTGGCTTCTCAGATCTCAGCGGGGCCTGGGGGACATGCTCACCATCGATCAGATTAGACCATGCAAAATAGAACCATTGCTCAACAATGTACTTGAGCCTTCTTTTCCTGTGCATATAATTTTACCAGAAAAACACAAAGCCCGTCGACGGAGTAAGTCAGCAGGCTCCGTTTACCATCCATCTGAGCTCAGTATGTCTCAATAATCACACAAAGTTTCCCCACTGCTACACCACAAACGTATATGCATGCAAAACACATCTCACTTCCTCACAGGCAAATGCAGTGTTTCTAATATAAAACTGTTTGGTGCTCCTGATTGATGTTGACTGCATTTAAATACATTTAGCAATTGTTTAAGCAGGCAGCATATAAATATATATATATATATATATATATATATATATATATATATATATATATATATATATATAGAATAGAATGCCTTTACTGTCATTATACAGGATGTACAATGAGATTATATATATATATATATATATATATATATATATATATATATATATATATATATATATATATATATATATGAGGACAGGAATGAGACAAAGGTATTTTGACCATTTGAGAGCATGTCTGGCATTTATATCCTGTGCAGCTTACAGGGGCCATCGGGTGCGTCGAGACTGTGGACCCCAGGGGCACAGATGTCACCCTGAGGCTGGAGGAAGGACCACCGAGGAGGAGCATTCAGGGTGAGCTTTGACATTTCTTGTCCTTCAGCATCTGTTCTCATTGGTGGCATATTTTCCTGTAGTTTGATTTCTTTTTTGATTTTATTTGTTCCTCATTGCACAGACAATAGTCCACCAGTAGCTGTGGCTGATTGAGCAAGAGGCCTCACATACTTGTCATTCATCTTCAGCCTTGCTGGATGAGCTACTTTTACCTCATAATGAACTGGTGTTTCACCCAAAGGGGAAAGCTCCTCCCTGTGCACCACCTCTTTCAGTTTTATAAACGTAATAAATAACTTTCCACCAAGATAGCACACTTGTCTGACCACAAGTGGGGTTGGGCGCTGCACTGGTGTCCAGATGTACGAGCTTGTGTTTATTCAGCACATGGGCAGGTCAGTCATTAAGAAAGTATGTGCTAAGCAGGAGAGCAGCCACTGAAGGAATAGCAGCACATGAGGTGTCGATAGCAGCTTTTAGCTTAGAACAATTTTTAGCATATTCAGAGACTTTTTTTGAGTATCCCTTTTTACATTAGCTCTTAGAAAGAAAGCCATAAAATTAGAGTTGCATTGCATATTAGTGTACCTCTTGAAAATCTTGTTTAAATTTTTGGTGACTTTTGGTCAACGTTGTGCATTTCTCTCCAGACTCCCAACTCCAAAATACTAGATTTACACATCTGAAAATGTTATGCTCGTTGTATACTCAAACCAAGCAGAGCCTCATCTGGGAGTTTTCTCTCCATGTTTACAATCATATTCCTTGGTGGGAAAAAACTTCAAACCTCCACTTAACAATTCTGTTTAATCAGTGTTGGAATCTCTCCATATATATTTATTTTGACATGATCTGGCCCATTTTCCTCCTGTAAGATCTATGTTTTCACCTACATGCTGTTCTTTTCCCTTTTGATATCCCTCCTGTCTGCCACGGATGAATTCTGTGTTTGCATCTAAACAGCAGAGCCTCCGGTTGCATCACCAATTCCAAACTGGATGAGATCTTTGTTTTTCTAGGCCTGAAGCACGACTGCGACTGGCTTGCGGCATTGTGCGTGCAGATGTTGTCTCATTGGTGTTTGCTTTTTAAATAATGCAATATGAGTGAACGGGCACAGAAACACATCACTGCTTTGTGCACTGCAAATTGCATAATCATGAACCAGAAATGTTTAGAAGCAAAAAGACAAATTCAAATCATCCTCAGCTCTTGATTTCTGTGTAATAAGCTGATGCAATATGTGTTGTTTTGTGATGATCATTTTTTGTGTTAATTTTAGTAAAAAATGCATCTTGATTTCACAGGTACAGCCCAAACAACAAAGAGGCGCACTCAGATTACACACATAAAGGGAATGTAAGTAGCAGAATATCAATGAGCATTTTCCTTATGCCTTACTTTAGCCGTGTATGTTAAAAAAAAAAAAAAAATGCCGCCCCTCTACAAAGCAGCTTTAACCCAGATTATTCTTTGGGAATTTTTTGAGTCCTTGAGACAAAAGAGTTCTCTTGCTCCAATCGCCATCTCAGCGGAGAAGAAGACAGGGTGGTACAGGAACGAGAGAATCAAAAGGCTGGAAATTCACGGCTGAGAATAAATGCTCGCTCTTCCCTGAGGTGATTTGTCTTTGCGCTCTTCTTTCTACAGATGTTAGACCCCTTTTTTAGTAAAGACCTGAGGTTCTTTGGTAGCACTTTGATATCCTGCTCGGATTCAATATGTGAAATAGAAGAGCCACTCCGTGACTTGGAGCACATCACAGTCTTTGAAGTCTGATCCAATTTTTGCTGCTCACCATTTGATGTTGAAAGGATGAAATGAGGAAAATGTACAGTTTTTGCCAGTAACTCTGCTGAGCATATGTAAGATTAAAAAAGCAAAATCCTTTGGAGGATGTACTTAGAAATGTTAAGCAGATTAATACTTTCCTATAGCTCTTTTATTCAAAGATAAAATTAAATATGAGAGGAAGTCTGTATGTGCTGTTTTTTACCCTCTCACAATTAAGTCAGTGTGCTGCTGTTTGCTAGGAGGTAGGGCTAGTAAAGGGGGGGATATGCAATTGCATTAGCATTTGATTAACATTGCAAAGCACATTAATGGGTTTGAGTTATATGAGTGCCAAATTGTAAATTGTAAATAAATGAATACAACATCTACATGACTAAATTGAAAAAACACATTACAGGGCACGCTTTAACTTGTATATATTCATTCAGTGCTTTCATTGACATTGCTCTTCTGGGTGTGTTTACGCCTCCTCTTTCAAGGTTGGCCCTGACAGCCGAGACAGACAAGTGAAAGACATCAAGAGAGACAAAGGCAGAGCAGAAGACAGTGTAACGAAGTCGCGCAGGGAGACGGCAAGGCTGCAAGACATGCAGTGTAAACAAGGTAAGCCCAAGCACAGAGCTGGCGGGTGCAGGTAATTACACAAAGAGACAGCAGAAATCCCGCTTTAATGGATAAAGTGCCATTTTTAATACGAGACCCCTTTCAACCTTTCATCCTAGCCAATCCTCTGCTGACATTCTTTGTTGACAGCAAAAGAGAGATGCATTATGGGTGATCATTTCTGTGGTATTTTAATAACTCAGGTCAGCTCATCATAAACGTCTCACGGCAAGTGGAGGGGGGCTTTCGAAGTGGCACGAGCACTTCAAAGCTTTCGCTCTCCCGCATGGCGGGCCCTTCACTAAGGATCTCATCAGTGACTCTAATAGACCTGCACAGTAACGGTGACAAGAAAATACACAAACCCTGATTTGTTGAACATATGTTTGGTTTGCTTTTTGCCCCAGGCGACGAATTACATTAATTCCTGCTGCCTGGAAGGCTGAGTGGGTGGCTGTGCAGGGGGCCTCTGATTACGGCCGTCACCCAGCCCACCGCTAGGGTAGCCTTGGTAATGGGACCCGGCCCTTCATTAATGTTATTAAAGGGGTATGAGGTAAGAGACCGAGGTGGAATAGCGTTTAGCGTTGCGGCTGAGAGATTACGGGGATTAGACATGATAATGTAACACAGACAGGGCTCTCCAGCAGGCCCGGGATTAGTGTCAGCACGCCACAGCAGGTCTGGGTTAGATAGCGGCTAATTCGGTAATGCTGCATACAGGTGACCCCCGCTCCCAAGCATCACGGCTGCTGAAGGGAGGCAGCTTTTGATGAATTTATAATGTCAGAGTGATTATCGAGGGAAACATGGCAGTGAATGTGAGGGCATTTTGCTTAAACGGGTGTTTTGTTTTTTAGTCTCTGGATCACTAGAGCCTCCAGTCAGTCCACACAAAAGTCTGAAATAACAGCTGAATGACTTTCTGTTTTTTGTCTTTTTATTTCCACTTTGAAGCTCAAGATGAAGATGCTTCATTCAGTCAAATAATTAAATGATATTCATGGCATCGTTGCATCAATAAAAAAGCATGAAATGTGGCACGTATGCAGCTCATTCCCACACTAAGGCTATATGGGTGTACCTGTAAAGATGGGTTGTGTCAAACTGCTTTTTTCCCCCCTAGATTACATAGTTTGAAGGGCTTTTTGAGGTGGTGGTGGGGTGAAAAGAGAATAAAGACACTACATACAAAGCAAAGAAATAAAGAAATAAACTTAATCTGAAGCTGTTTTTACTTCATTATCCCTTGATTGTAATGAATAAAAATGTTCCATCCTTAAATGAAAATCCAAAATAAAGTGAGTTGTTTCAGAAATTTTTTTTTTCTAGAAATATTCCTCTTTATATGTAAATAATAATATAAAAGCAAGTCGTGCATCTAGATTCAAGAAAAATACCTGTGATTTTAGATCATTCTTGAAACACTCAACAGACTTTGATGAAAAGAGACTTTAAGGGTTCCTGTTAGAATCTGCTGGTAATTTTCGCAGTGATCTTGTGACCTCTTAGATTTATCTTGGGGTCATGTGGGGATGAGATGCGGTCTAAATGCAGCCTAAAGTCTTTTAGTCTCTCTTGCTGCACCAAGTCAAACATTAATGCTTTTTGTAAGTAGATAAACTCTACCCTGGCTAAATTAGCATCGATACTTTTTATTTCTATATCTGACAGTTCAATTATGTTTAAAAATCCTACAAAAAAAAAAAAAGTCTTCACAAAATCCTTAGATATTTTATGCGAAGAGATTTTCAGGTATTCATCATTGCCTCTTTTCCTGCCTCGTTTACGTTCCTGCTTGTGGCTCTGACGTCTTTCAGGAAACCCCATTTGAATATGTTGAGGGAGGCCACGGTGGCTCATGCACCCAGGGCACACTTTGATCCCTGCAGATCTGAGGGCCTTTTTTTTTTTTTTCATCCCGAGGTTGAGCGAGTCATGGAAGCCTTACCCTGCCAGATGTTTGGAGACCAGGCTCCTTCCTGTGTCTCATCCTGCTGTCGCCTCTGGTGATCGCATTGGTTCTCTCAGGCTAGAGTTCGACCTGAAGTGTTTCAGGACACCAGTGGAGAAAAACAGAAAATTAACCGTGGAAATCGAATTACTCCACCCCTCCAGACACTCATGCACACGCTACGCGATGCTCCCATTAAAGCCAAAACACCAGGGCGTGACCTGGAACCTCTCAATGTGTTTGATGGACGTTGGGTCTTTCCTGCATGATTTAAAAAGCCTGGTGTTAAAGTGAGAGCTCTGCTTCACTGTATATCTGACACCAGGCTAGGCGAATGTTCTCCCTCTTTAGGCAAATACCCACAGTGCTGTATTTTATGATGGGAAGCGAGCATTAAAACACTTTGTACTCCAGGCGCTTGCAGTTGTCTTCGACACAACCTTTGATTTTTCTTTCTTTTTTGTGTCAGTGGAAAAAAGTTACACATACGCAGCGTAGTCATGTAAGCTACACGTTCAAGGCGATGTCACTTCCCGTCACCTGTCTCCTGAGCACTAAATATTAATGCAACATGCTTGGAAATGAGTCAAAGAGATGTGTGCAAAAAGAAAGCCTTTGCTAGCAAGCAGGCGATATGATCAGAGTGCTGCTTATGCTCCTCAGCGTGGTAAACAGGATGGTGCTGAGGATCAGTCAGAGCTGACTTTATGGTTTATGAAAGCTGAGCTACTTATGTTAACAGGCTTTTTGAAGATTATAGTTGTGGTAAACATACATGTCAAGAGAGAGACAGTGATAAAGTGGAGCCATGACACAGCCCAATTACCTCTGTGCCTCAGAAGATAGTTAACCTGCTGGTTTGAAAGGATGAAACAGGAAGAAGAAAGAGGAAAATAGTTAAAGTAATGTTAGCTTAATGGTTATAGTTACATCCCCTCAGTGCAGAACATGGTACAGTCAATAAGAATTGATTTTGTTTGTTGCTCTAAGCTGTTTCTCTGCTTTATAGCTGCAGCTGGGAGCGCTCATTGGAAATGTGGGTGCAGTTTTCCCCACACTGAGGTCATCCCACACTCACAAGAACATCTCACTTTCCTCTCCGCCTGCTCTTTCTCTCAGCTCTTAAACGTCTTCCCGCATGTCCTCCCACAAGGTTTGCAGCCACCAGGTGCTGTTCCACAGCCCCCCACCCCCACCCCCCCTTCTCCACCACCATCACCATCACCACCAAAGCAGCATCACGGTATCAACATGCATCTGCCAGACAAATGATCCACCCTCTCCATGTTCTCTAGACAAATACGCTCCCTCCCTCTCACTGTCTCTCAGCCTTTTGAATTTTCTGTCTGTCTCCACATATCGCCGCGTCTCCACCGGATGCCTTCAGTTTTAGGCAAATTACAGGCTCGACGTAGCGGCAGCAGAGATTTGGAAGGGATAGGAAAGACTCAACTTAACGGAAGGAGTTGCCTCTGTCTGACGCTACCTACGTAATCCTCTTAATGTCAGTGGGAGTAGTTAACAGGATGTACTTCCAAACTACTCATCATCACAATTCCAACAGAATAATCTCCTCAGACATTAAAATCAAGGTAGAAAACGATGCTCAGAGTTCTCTGTGATTTTTCACATGCAGATTGAGTCACTTGGTGTACTTCAGCAAAGTTTTCCCAACACAAAACCTTACACACTATTGTACTAATTTAACTGTTTATCAAAATTGCTGGTATTTCATAGATCAGGAGAGAAAAGGCTCAGTGTCTTTCATTTCCATATTTAACCTATTTCTGGCTTTTCTTGTCATTCTTCTCTCCTTCAGCATTCCTTATGTGTTTGTTTGTTTTTTTTGTTTTTTTTTAACTTGTCCTGCTTGGTTGAGGTTATAGATTACATGTATTAAGCTTGTGACAAATGATTGACTTCCAAAAAGTTCAGAGATTTCTCCTCCTCGCAAACATTTCTTCAGGAGTCAAAGTTCCAAAACTTGCTGTCAGGGGAAATGATTGATTTCAGTGTGAAAAATTGCTTGTAAGTAACTACATCCTCTGCTTGCACTAGTGAAAACAGATGCAGGATCTGCCCCCTTTTCTGCATTATCTGCGAGGCTTGATCAGTTTGGCTTCTAATTTAAAGCACATGACTGCCTATTAATGGAATGAGAGGGAGTTCTGGAAATGCTCTTCCATTTTACATTTGGGTCTTTGCTTGCAAGTTAGGAATAATATCTGTGTTTGTTTGCGTGCGTGCATATGTGCGTGCACGTTTGTGTGCATGCTGTCTGGGCTTATGTGTGCGTGTATGTGTGTGAAGAGGCGGTTGTGAGGTAAAGAGAGGGGTCTGGATTGCACATGCCTCATTTAGACATCAAAGGCCTCTGTTGATGATTTTTCCTTATAATCCATGCCTTTTGGTGCCTCTGCTCTCTCCATCTGAATAAACAAAGCCCAAGCGGTTCTCTGTGGTCTGGGAGAAGTCAGGTGATTGCAGCACGTGATTTTTGGAAGTAAATCGATACATCTCTAATTTATTCCACTAAAAATCCCTTTTAGCGGCTCTTTTATGTTGTTTCTGAAGAGCGTTCTGATTTTCAAGGGATTTCAAAGTGGTATTTAGAGATGTAATACGTCTCATCTGCCAGTCTTTGAAAATAAAAGAAGTACCTATCTCAAAAAAAGAATTCCAGCCCTTTTTATCTCAAGAAGCAAACATGTACAATATGTAAGTCTTTCACCAAGAAGAGCAAACACTGCTTGGCTTTCTTTTGATAGGGAGAAATCAATATTGCATGAAACTTACTGCCTCTGTATTCCCAGTTGGCTATTATTCCTCCCCACCCCAAACAGCAAACGTTACCCACGATCATTTAGCAAATCCTTGGTGTGAGCCTCTGTCTGACCCCTTCCCAGCTCTGCCTGCCCGTGTCCAAGCTGTGCTCCCATGCCAGAAGCCAGTTTGGCAGGCTCCCTGCCTGTAATATATCTGCAGGAGCAGCATTCCTCTGGGGCTGGCCTGGATCAAATGACAATGATTTCCCAAATGGAGGCACAGAGATGGGAGGCCTGACCCATCCTCTGATCTGCTCCACGCTCTGATCGCTGCAGGTCAGGATTGATAAATTGTGAGGCTAAACCTTCTGTGAGATCTGCTGGGGTAGATACTGCACCTGAGAGATTTAAGGAACTGAATCAGTAGAAACAGATATATTAATATCTCAATTTATTTTTTCAATTTTTATTTATATAGCGCCAAATCACAACAAACTGTCGCCTATCTCTTTGATATCAATAGAAAAAAATGTCTTAATAAAAACTAATAAAATAAATCAGGTGCTGAGAGTTTTTGCTCAGTTTTCCATAAAAAAAAAAAAGTCAAGTTTATTTCTAAAGCACATTTAAAAACAACAGCAGTTGACCAAAGTGCTGTACAATTAATATAAAAAAAAACATAAAACACAAGATAGGAAGACAGTTAAAACAGGAAACAAAAAATAATAAAACATAAGTAGAAGAAAACAGCATCACTAATGTATCCAGGACTCAAGACTCATTCTGATTTAAAAGTCAAAAATAAAAATGGGTTTTCAAACGGGTTTTAAAGGTGTGAACTGTAGGAGAGGTCCTGATATGAAGGGGCAATTTGTTCTAAAGTTTCGGAGCAACAGCTGCAAAGGCCTGATCACCTCTGTGTTTTAATCTTGACCTCGGTACAGTTAGGAGTATTTGCTCACCAGACCTCAGTGATCTAGTGGGAGTATGCAGGTTTATAAGATCGGAGAGGTAAGAAGGCGCTAACCCATGTAGTGCCTTAAAAACAAATAGTAAAACCTTAAAATCAATTCTAAAACTGACTGGCAACCAGTGTAGGGATGCTAGTATGGGGGATATATGGTCTCGTTTACGAGTCCCGGTTAGTAACCGTGCTGCTGCGTTTTGGATCAGTTGTAGTCGACGAAGTAGCGTCAGACTGACACCTGAATAGAGACTATTACAGTAGACTCAAGTTGGGATGAAATGAAGGCGTGGACCGCTTTCTCAAAGGCCATGAAACAGAGAAATGGCTTCACCGTTGCAAGTAGACGAAGATGGAAGAAACTAGATTTGATGACAGTATTAAAGTAGCATTGCGCCTACAGTGACCTACAGTGCCACTACAGTGTCTGCGGTCACTGTAGTGGCACTGTAGGTCCTTTTGGCTCAATGCTATTTTGTCTTCATACTAATATATAGGTTTCAAACATTAATCATGACAGTTCAATGCGTTAGTGTACTTACATTTGCTACTTAAAACAGAACACATCCTTTGCCAAGGCCAGTGCCCTACCTGCTAATTTCCAGAAAAGGGATCTGGATCTGGACAAAAGTCTTGTGGTTCCTTATTTTCCAAGTTCTCCACCTGTCCGCCACATTTCATGCAGATCTTATTGGTAGTTTTATGTCATCACCCTGACAAAAGAAGGGCCCAGAAAGAGCGAATTCCAGTGCCTAAATCTCCCAAATGTGAAGAAAGCTATCCTGAGTCACACTGAAATTTTTCTTCTTTTTCACATGTGCCACCAAGTTTCTTAACCAGGTTTCATGAAATCCATTCCATGTTGTTGCCTTGATAGTGGTATTGGCAGTAAACACAGCTTGGATTGGAAGTATGGTGTCCTCAAAGGGTTAGAATTCACCTTGACCTGAGTATGACAAAATATACTGCTTCTCGCTGTCGTCGTTCGCAGGCTCAGAATTTGTTAGTTGTTCCACACACACGACTAAAGATTAGGGGGGACAGAGCCTTTCAGTCAGTGGCACCAAGGCTGTGGAACAGTCTAACACTACATCTACACTCAGTTGACTCTCCGGATTCTTTAAAAAAGCAGTTAAAAACTTTTCTTTGTTAAAAAAAAAAGGCCTTCTGCTGAGAATTTTTAATGAATTTTTGGTTTTTAGCTATTATGGTGTTTAATTATTTTAGCTTAACATTATTAGTTTTTAGCTGTTATGGTGTTTAATTACTGTCTTTGTGGGCGCCTGGGTGGGTTAGTGGTGAAGCCGGCGACCACATACACACGCCGCGTTGCGGTGCGGGCGGCGTGGGTTCGCGTCCCGGCCCGGCGCCTATTTGCCCGCGTGTCTTCCCCTGTATCTTTCCCCCACCTCCTGTCTCTCTCCACTGTCACAAAAAGCCGCTGTGGCTAAAAATGAAAAAAAAAAAAAAGTTACTATCTTTGTTTTGTTTTGCATTTACCATGTACAGTGCTTTGTGACTACTGTCTGTGAAAAGAGCTAAATAAATAAAATGTCCTTACTTACATGACTGAATTAAATTTCCGATAGCTGTTGAGAGTTGTCGGTGGATCGGCCAAACAACAGATGTTGTCATTCCTCGCAGTCTGACTAAATGTGATAGTTTTTTTGTTTGTTTCACAAAGCCATTTGAAGCTCATGTGTACAGACACCAACTGGTAGAAAGCAGCCTTTATATTTATTTATTTAGCAGGATCAATGTTAATTAGCTGCAGCTGAGTAAACTTGCTGGCGACAGTTTTGATCAGCCAGTCATTGGGTTTCACTTTCACTTGCTACAGTTCTTGGGACACAGTTAAAACATCAGCTAAAGGGACCGGTTATGCTCTTTTCCTACTCCATATTTTTTTGGACTCTACTAGAGTAGCTTTGCGTGATTCACAGTTTAAAATAATCCTTGTTTATCTTATACTAGGCCTTGGTGCAGCCCCTAATTTCATCCTCTGTTTGAAACAAGACCTTTTGTTATTTTTTTTTCGCTCCATTCCCCCTCCCTTTATGCCAGCTTTCTTCTGATAGGCTGCCCCTCGCAAACAGAAGATTTGAGCAGCAGGTGGGTGGGACTGGTGTGCTCACAGCAGGAGCTGCGTGCCTGAGATGGCAATATTGAAGATATTCATAAACTGACATACAAAAGCAGAAGTAGAAAAAAATAGAAAAAACTTCAAAAGCAGACTAATGTCTGAGCTGTAGACTCAAGAGATTACTTGTACATACTCTGACCCCCTTGTGTGAAACTTTAGCCATGTTTGAAGTGAGTATCCACCTCTGTTACTGTTCTGGTCTGCAGTGATCAGTATCTATCAAAAATGGTCCAATGAAGAAACAACCAAGGCTCATTGATGCATGTGGAGAACGAAGGCTGCCCCGTGGAGTCTGATCCAACAGATGAGCTACTGTAGTTCAAATTGCCCAAAAAGTTAATGCTGGTTCTGATAGAAAAGTGTCAGAATACAGAGTGCATCACAGTCTGTTGCATGTGGGCTGCATAGTCACAGGCCAGTCAGGGTGCCCATGCTGACAACCTGTCTACCACCAAAAGTGCCAACAATGGACACGTGAGAATCAGAACTGAACCACAGAGCAATAAAAGAAGGTGGCCTTATTTGATGAATCACGTCTTTCACATCACATGGATGGCCGGTTACCTGTGCATTACTTACCTGGGGAACACCTGGCACCAGAGTGCACTATGGGAAGAAGGTAAGCTGGCGCAGTGTGATTTGGCAATGTTCTACTGGGAAACCTTGGGTCCTGCCATCCTTTTGGATGTTACTTTGACATGTGCCACCTACATTGTGTCAGACCAAATACACCCTTTAAGGGAAATGTTATTCCCTGATGGCTGTGGCCTCTTTCAGCAGGATAATGCACCCTGCAACATAGCAGGTTCAGGAATGGTTTGAGGAGCACAACGAGTTTGAGGTGTTGACAAGATCTCAATCCAAATGAGCATCTGTGGGATTTGTTGGACAAAGAAGTCCAATCCATAGAGCCCCTACCTTGCAATGCACAGGACTTAAAGGATCTGTTGCTACCATTTTGGTGCAAGATACCACAGCACACCTTCAGTGGTCTAGTGGAGTCCATGCCTCGACGGGTAAGGGCTGTTTTGGCAGCAGAAGGGGACAACACAATATTAGGCTGGTGGTTATAATGTTATGTCTGATCAGTGTATATATATATATATATACATACAGAAAAAAGGGGAAAACATAAGTCACCTTCAATTTTATTTCACCTGTGGTTTGAAGATGTTCTTCCATTTGCAGTTTCAACATAATCTATAAATCACTTAGTCCAAATAGGACAATACTCACTTCCCACTTTGATCTATATGCAGGTAACAGTTTGCATTATTCTTAAATACTTGTTTATCTTATAGCAAATACACATCTCTTTTTTTGTTGACTCCACAAACATAGTCTGTTTTGTAATTCGATTTAATTTTAAAACTTTGCTCAAGGACAGTCGGATTCATTATTTGTGATTGAGGGCTTTGATGCAATTTCAGGGGAATAAAACATTTGCTTATCAAAACCATTTTCTGCATCATTAGCCGAACGTCCTACATACAGACATTATTTAACTGAGATGTAAACTGTGAACATTTTATTTGTGCTGATTTTTCTCTTCATAGCTGCATGTCATGCACATGCAGTAGCTCTTTCAGGTTTCAAAGGCTAAGCAGGAGCATAATGTACAATTAATTTCAATGTGGAGCTAAAACCTAAGTGCTTTTGATGGATCCAAACCAAGCTATACACCCAGCTTTTTTTTCTCAGTCATTGGCCACAGTACATGAGATTTCTCCCAAATATCCTCAAATATTCAGGGGTAACAGGAATTCACACAGCGGACATTTTGCACCTCTGAGGCACGTGTAGATAAGATTCACAGTAAAAGTTGGCTAATATCTCAAAACTAACAGGAACTTTCTGGGCATTTACAAAGTGTGACTTTAGTAAACCTGTGCTGGCTTGAATAACATCAAGAAAGCTGAGGAAAGATTGAAGGGGTGGAGGGGGACCCTGCTCTTTGATGTATAGGATTGAGATGTGATGAGGTCTGTTCAAAGTGAGTACAAAGTAGTGTTAAGATGGAAAAGGCAAATGCAGCTTTAGTCAAGGTAGAGAAGCAGAGGTAGCAAGAGATGATGAAGAAATGTCCTGTCTCACATGAAATGCAGGCAAAGAGGATGAAATGTTGTCAGACATTAAATATAGATGCTTCCTTGTAAAGGTGAGCTTTAAAAACATACTTTTATAACCAATGAATTTTGAAAGACTGAGGAGTGGTAAGGGAGAGGAGCCAGTCCTTATAACTGTATTATGTTTAAATAGCCACGTCGTCAAATTGCTAATTATCTCAAGTAAGCCGTTGATAAGATTTCACTTTCTGTGGTGAAATCAGGTAAAACAGCTATACACATCTGCAGAGAAGTCATTCAGTGAGACAGAATCTGAATGTAGGAGCTGATTTTTCTTCTGTTTGACAGACTGGCCACAGCTTCCATGTGTCACTCATTTGACTGAAACGTGGAAGGGTGAAAATCTCCATCTGGACTCCTGTAGATCTGCTTAGTCAGGTCCCTGTTGAAGTGTGCATGCTGAAAATATGTATTTATAGGCCATAAAATGGACGTCCCTTCTCTTTAAAACCACAAAAACTGCTACAAATTAAATTGCATTCACTTGTATTTGGGTGGTATAACCATAGACTGCATGTGGACGTAGCCACAGTGACGTCACCCGCTGGTTTGTGGACTCCCGTTTGGAAGCCTTGACTTGCACTTTTTCCCCATCTTGGAAACAAGGGAAGGATCTGACTGGGGGGGGGGGTGCACACTCTTATGGTAGTACTTCTCCTAAAGCATACCCAGCTTTATTGTCTGTTGGACTCCAAAGGAAATCATAATTTAGAATTTAGATCAGTTTGTATTCTGTAAGACCTGAAACCTGCTATTGAGACCATAAAGTCATCAGGAAAGTGTTTATTGATTTCACAGACTAAGTGAGAAGTAAAGTCATTTTCTGATTGACTTCCATAAACTGACTTTTTTTTGTAACCAGAGGTGTTTCTCCCTGCTGGTCGAAAGTAAGAATGTAGGTTCAAGGCATTTCTGCACTGGCTTTACTACATCTGTCTATTCTTATAACCACTGTTTAAAACAACAAAAACCAAAACAGGCAGATTAACCAACAGACTCTTTGCTGCAGCTCTGTGCTGAGCTAAAAAACGTGATGCTCCTTTATCACATTTCTCTTGCTGCAGCCATCCCTTGTCTCATCTATCTACTGTATTTCCTAAAATGTCACCCTGTTGGATTCCGTTTTATTTTGCATTCTTCATTACTTTGTTTGAATGTTACCATCATGCAGAGCTCTCTGCCTCTGTCATTAATACTTTGACATTTTCACTAATTTCAGTTGTGGTACATTAGAAATTGCCACCTGACCCTAATAGTGTCTATTGTCAAATAGCTAATTAATTCTGTGTAGCTAATTGTAAGCCCCTACATTTGCTCATGTAATCCAGAAAACTGTCAATACTCTGTCTACTACTGCTGCAGTTACAAGCTGTATAGCTCATTGTCACACATCCTGAAGTTTGGTTTAATAGGTTACAGGTACAAAATTAGATAGGAACAGGCAGTTTTGCATTTTGCAGTCATGCTTCCTGGTTATTATACAGAAACTACCACATCTGTTTCAAGGTAATAAGCCACAACATTTAACACAATATTTACTCTGGTACCTTCAAACAAAGAAGAATGCTTGGGGCATGAGGCAGGATTAATTCCAGCATTGTAATATGGGAATTGTATCATGTTGGTTTACATGTTAAACCATCAACCAGTATCACCTTATTATGAGGTTACTACCACAAATGCACAGATATTGCCATTTTATTGTTAACAGGTCATATTTTTACCAATACACTGGTTTTCCCCCATAGGCAGGGGTGAAAGTAAGCCGGTACGGTCCGGTACTGCGTACGACTAAAAGTCTGTGCCGGTACGCAGTACCTGGAAGAGGGGGAACGGCTGTCTACTGTAAAGCCATCATTCAGAACCAGTCACGGCTGCACTTTGGGTCAGAATAGATCCGCTAGCAATAAGCATTCTAAAACATGACTTAATCAGTTAATAAATAGCTCTTTTTTTCTCATTTCAGATTGTTTCTGAACTGTTCGTGCTATGTTAGAGCCTCAATTCTGTACTTCACTCCCCTCAGAGCTCGAGGCTTTCACCAATGGCCAGCCTTTAAAACCTTCACCGCTACGTTTAGCCTGTTAACTGGCCACATCCCATTCGGACGTATGTAGACCCTCCCCTTTTGATTGACACTTCATTCGGCCAATCATATAACTGGCTGTACCAAAATCACCTGCAAAAGCTACATGACACCCTCTGGTTATTACTAGCTCTGGAAAACCCATTTCTTAACATGATTGGCCGAATGAGGTATCACTCAAAGTGGGAGGGTCTAACCTGCCATATAAAATTACTGTTATTATTACTTTGAATTACTTTGGTAATTAAGCTGTAATAACTTGCTATTCACATATTATTGCCTATTTCCACTTTATTACCCCACTATAACTACATTGTTACTAAGCTGGAATAGAAAGTGTTAACCAAACATTTATTCTCAATCTATACTGAAATTTTTTCCATAAATTCTCAAGTACTCAAGATCCCTAATACTTATTTTCTGTCTGTTAAAATCATAAATCCATACAATATTTTCAGTACTGACTGAAACACGATTAATGAGATTATCTGCACTTTTTAATGTTGACCTACTTTTTCTGTGCTATCATCCTGCAGAGTTAAGTGATCCAGGACTGTCAGGAACAAATATGAAATCTTTCTTAGCTTAAAAATATTGACATCATTGCCAGGATGAAATCTTATCTGAGTGTGAAGGTGAACTTTTGATTAACCCACACTGTCACTTCTGCCTGTTTCTGTTGTAATTTGGCTATTTCAAACATCCCCTTATGTGCACCTGTGATAGCTGTGATTTATTTGTTTGTTTATGTAATAATAAGCTGTTATTGAGTCATCGCATCAATGAAATTACATAATCTCACTTAAGTAAATTTAAAGTGTTTCTGTGACTTTTCCGTCACACATGGGCCACCGATTTTAAAAAGTTGAGGGCAGAATTGGTTTACCACCACTGTCATCATCATCGGCATCATGTCGGTGCTTGTTGTTGTTTTTGCCTGGTTGGATCACTGCCCTCGTTTTTCCTCTGTTGCAGGTCCAGTGATGAAGCTGCAGCAGAGAACTCCTCGCCGGCGGGGCCAGCATCCCAAGCTGCTCAACAGCCCCGAAGACAGCCTGTACTACAACCAGCTAAATGTGAGTTCAAAGTGCCGATAAAGGCCTTTGTCTGACTTTGGTTCCACATGATAATACAATTAAACCTACCTGTGCCAGACCCTGGAGCCCCACCCCCACGCTTCTCTGCCTCTTGTCTTGAACATGTGCTTATGCTCTTTATCTGTTGCTTTCATGTCAGGATGTCTGCCTTCACGGTGAATAATTGATGTGGTTTATCAAAGCTGAGCAAGATGCATGCTTCATCAGACTCACTTGAGCCCTTTGATCAGAAAAAAATTATGCTGTGACTTCTGATATTATCAGCATCTGCTCGCATTCAACACAAAATCACTTTGAATTAAAAATTAATGACTCTCTGCTCATCTTTTGACTGTGTGCTCTTGGCCCTTTCCTCAGAGAACTCTGGATTACCAGGGGAGCAAGAGGAAGCCGAGAAAACTTGGGTAAATAACTGCTTTCCTACTTACAGCAACTCTAAACAGAGCAGGCCCTTTGTGGAATAGGAGAATCCAGAAATGGAGTTGTTTTCTTATAATGTAAATGTAGAGCCGAAAATAACAGGGTTTTTATGAGGAGATGCTCTGCGTCATCAGAGAGGGGGTTACATATTAGGGCCTTTGTCAGCATGCTAATTTTAATTGTTAAAGATCTGAGCTGGCGTTGTACTGTAATTGACATTCTAGTTAAGAGCAGTATGTTTAAGAAAACGCCTCATCTCACCTGCATCTGCAAACGTTGCTATTGTAAATGTGTAGTTTTACACAACATTAAAGCGTAGCACCATTCCTCTATCACAGTAATGTCTCACCACTGTCTTGTCTCCTTAAAAATCACAGTCAAATCAAAGTGCTGGATGGAGAAGATGAGTACTACAAATTACTGTCAACTGTGGAGTCAGTCCCTGAGGAAGAGTACTCAACCACTGCCCCTACCCACCCTTTCTAGTTGGGCCTCTCGTCAGTCAGAGCTGAACCTTACAACCATGTCAGCCGGTAAGACAGACGCTTCAGACATGCAGACAGACACTCCAAAGAACATCCTCTGTGTTGGATGTGCTTCGGTATGTGGAGCAAGTAGCAGCGGTGCAGAATAAGCGACCTCCGCGAGCCGTGCCCTCGTGTGCTAATGCAAAGCGATGGTGTTTTACAGGAGCACTTTGCTCATCGTCAGTGGCAGTGTTAAGATAGTTTCCTCCTTCTACTCAGGGCTTTGAACACACAATTCTTTGACATGCTAGATTTCTCCCTCGTGTGCACAATTACACTTTTTTTTTCCAGTTTTCTTGCTTTTATTGCTATAACTTTAACTCCAGTAAGTTGCACATGTGAGCTTCTGTTATGTGTGTTTCTACTGCATGTTAAAATTAATTTCATAATTTTTTTCTAGAGGTTGAAATCCTGCACTTAATCTAGAAATTGTAAAGAAAATGGTACAGATGTTGCATCAGTTAATAAATTCATGACAAGACGCATAAAAGAAAGAAGACATCATCTGTGCATCTACTCATATGTGTAATATTGTCCCAGATGTTCAAATTCCACAGGGCTGCATTTGGTGATTATTCCTATTATCCATGCAGCTGTTAATTAGTTTATTGATCGATTCTTTAGTCTAAATTGTTTAGTCAAAAAAAATCCTAATATTTTATTTAAAATGTGAAGAAACAGAAGCACATCCTTTCATATCCATAACTTAATAAATTATGTGCTCATTAAAATAGTCACTGATTGTTTTCAGTTGGTTTTCTAATGGATGAATTGAGCCATCATTTCTTCTTTACAATGAGGAGCCCCTCATTTTGCAGGCAGCGTGCTTCTCAGCTCAGTGGTGTTAACCTGATGTGGAAACATCTACCTATTCCCGAGCATTATGTCTATTGTCTAAGACGGATCCGGAGACAAATCCTTGTGAAACCCAAAACTCTTTCGACGAGTTCTCCCACAGCGAGTTGCCTGTAGTTAAAGGGGCTTTGTGCTGTCTGAGTGCTGGAATCACCACACATAGCTTCACAGAGGCTGAGCTAGAACTCACTTTGAATTTCACCCTAAATACAGGAATTTTCTTTTAAGATGTGAAGTGTCGGAAATGCAGGGCTGGCGAGTTGATTTGTAGAGCTTTTTTTTTTTTTTCTTTTCAATTTGCATATCATTTACTGCATCTCCCTTTGTTGACACCCGAGGGCCTGAGAGGAGATTTTGATCTTAATAGGAAGAGTAGGGTGGTATGACTGAGGATCTCATCCTTCTTATACTCAGCGGGGAAAACATTAGAGCTTGCCTTGATAGCAAACCCAACTCCAGTTAGGTTTAGATTCACAGGAATCCTGGTGGGTTTAAAGAAGTCCAGAGTGTTCATCAAATCCTACAGCTCAGTGCTGTAAGGGGGGCAGACTCGGGTTGAGACAGAGGTCTGACTCATCACCAAAAACTGTACTGGTAATCTGTGATTTTTCTTTTTGTATCATGTGGACTTCAACGTCTTCAGCCCCCCCCTTTTTAAATTTCTGCATGGTTGATGGTTTTGGCTCTTTATTTTTTGGGTCACTTGACACCACTATGGTTTAAATCTGCCATTTTCCAACCATAGCTATGCTGTTTGTTGTTTTAAACAGCCACAGTGCCTGTAGTGGTGATGCGGTTAATTCAGACAGTTTTAAAAGTTGCATATGCTGTCCCTTGTCTCCTGTGAGCAAAACATACATGGAGGTTACTGCAAGGTAGGAATATTTTATGCAGCAGTTGCTGGAGCTAGTTCAGCTATTTTTTTTTTATAACAAAACATCAATTTCTAATAATTTCACTGCTCGAGGAGGGTCATTTGTTCCATACTTTATGGTCGTGTGACAAAGTTTGGGAATTCTGGACAAGAATATCTAAAAATATTTGTGATATTTCAGTGATATAAATTCTGTTCAGCCCCAGATTATTTGTTTTAGGTAACAATTTAAGAATTAGAGTTAGAAAAAAAAATGTTCAGCCAAACGAGCATCAGAAGAGGCAGACTGATTCTTCTTAGATGAAAGCTGTTAGACTGAAGTGGGCCCTCAGTGCAAGGATGTCCTAAAATTGATTGGGAAGATTTAGGAAATGGGGCAAAAATATAGCTTTTTGGAGGGTTCCTGATTTAGTTTATAAGGTGTGGAGAGATTTCTGTGTACTATTCTACAGAATATGTCTTACAAAATAATAAAGACATATATTTACACATTTGAGTGGTGAGAGTCAAGAGATGGGATATGATTTGTTATTGTATTGTTGTTGGGGTTTTTTGTAAGTATAAATAATCCAAATACTGAACACAGCAGTTTTCAATGAAATGTGAAAGCATTTCTTTTTTTTTCTTTTTTCTTTTTTTTCTTTTTCTTTTCCAAAATTAAGCTTAAAAAACTGTCTTTTCAGTTTATTGTCATATTTAAGTCCATAAAATTCCAGAGCGTAAAAAAAATGCCCGGACCACTGGCACTCTTATAATGTAGTGTCACAGTTACTTGAGAAGCATTTCACCTCCGGTCGTAGCCACAGATTCTGCAATAATTAAAATCCTCGTTGTGCATTACTCCCTTGCTGGGATAGTTGGTTCCTCTGAAGAGCAGTCTGAAATAGGTCACCCCAGCACCCTGTAGTGCATCTTAAAAGTACACTGAATCAATTAAGTGTGATCATGCTCCCTTGATTATTTTGGCCCTGTTTTACCACAGAGAGGAATTTCAAATAGGCTCGCTAGTTTGAATAACAAGGTTGGACTGTAGTGACAAATGGTGCCAGAGTGGGTGTTTCTTCCCCTGTTTTCCTCTGCCAAATTAACTCCCTGGCTGATTGCCTGCTTTAGCATATGAGAGGAGGTGAGCAGAGGTGTGTGTGTAATTGCCTCGGATAGCTGATTATGTGTTGCAAAAAGGCAAATGTTATGAAATGCTGTCGTCATTCGGATGAAGGATGTTCTGACCTGATGAACTGAACCCTCTGTGTTTGTTCAGCTTCCAGGTCGTCTTGGGGGACAGCGGGCAGGTTAGGCCAGCGTTGGAGGCCTGACACCTGTGTTTTCTTTAATACGTTTTCATAAAAAAAGCAAAAAAAAAAAAAACCCAGCTCCTTCTTGTTTTCCCTCATTAAATCTGACAACATCTGGTGCGCGGGAGAGGACTCCTTTAATGTGGCTAGCGTTACTGCTGGTGTTATTCTTGCCATTTTAGCTATTTGCTTCATGTGCTGCACATTCATTAAAGCTACATCCAAGGCAGCTCCAAACACTGTTATCCAAAGTTTTAAAACCACCTTTATGAAAATCGCCCGCGCTGCAGCCTTAACAAATGATGAAAAGCTTTTATTTTCTAAAGAAGCATACTTACCTTTTCACCTAATAGTGATGTCTCACTTCAAAGAGGGAACACGATTAGGCCAACATTG
The DNA here is from genome assembly GCF_007364275.1 of Archocentrus centrarchus. Taxonomy (NCBI): domain Eukaryota; kingdom Metazoa; phylum Chordata; class Actinopteri; order Cichliformes; family Cichlidae; genus Archocentrus; species Archocentrus centrarchus. Next base: position 17,820,515 of record NC_044366.1, read on the forward strand.
TCCTGTTTCTCTATCCTTTGAGTTCAAAGGGAGAGTTTCAATGCGCCATTTCATGTGCAGCCTTTTCAAATACTGTTTTAATGCAGTTTACGTGCTTTTCATATCCAGATCTGTCACATTTCCACCACACTAGAATATATCTTGCTACATTATGACTGCGTACCATATGTTTTTTTTTTTCATGACTAAAGAATTAATGCCTTGTTTCATAATGCAGACTTCGAAAATAGCTACAAAGTCAGTATTGCAATGCTGTTTGCTGGCTTACAATTGAAAAGAGTGACATATATGAGTGTCAGCCAGATGTCAGATGTATGTAAAGGGCAAGAAAAAAAAAACATCCCCTAAAGACTGCAGTAATAAAGAAACTGGTTGAGCCGGGTAGAGGCACAGCGAGTAAGAGGAAGAGGTGGAAGAAGGAGATAAAAGACTCTGTTGAGTACATACATCAAAGGTCTCTTAATGACAAGGGATGCCATTAGGGTTACAGTGGCTTTTGTTTCAGCTTCCTCTCACCTGCAGTTTGTCGAGGACGCTCCGTGCACTGTTTTGTTGTTAGCGTTTGCATGAATGTAAAATGCGTGCATGAGAGGGGGAAAGAGTTTGCTAATCTCACAAGTGACTAAATGTTTTGGTCAAAATTACAGCTTCCTTTTCATTTTCAAAAACAAACATGTAACCCTTAATGTAAGGAGGGATGAAGCTCGAGAAGGTTTGCTTAGAACAATAGGAACAATATGGGAAAGCTGTTATCCTGTGTGCCATGAAATTTATTGACTTAAAAGTTTTTTTTTTTGGTGCCTCCGGTGCTGGAATGGGATTTGACAAATCAGAGCGTGAAATTATGATTAGCCCCTCTCAGTTTGTTGAGGGAGTGGGGCACTAGCAGACTTGGCATGGCCAAAGGTGTAACCTGTTTTGTTTTGCCCCAGCATTGCTTTCCCAGATGGTGGGACCAGCTGCCATTGAATAAACGCTGGACTGGTAACAGTGTGAGAATTACCACGGCCTTGTTTCAGTTTGGGATGCGTAGCTGAAAGCTTGTCATTTTTGCCACTGCCAGGAGGAACCAGAGCGGTCACCTGGTGTTCAACCAAATGACCTTCTGATTGAGGTCAGACTAAAGTAGTGGGAGTTTAAAAACTCTCCAGCAGGTCTTACGCTTCTCTTTGGTGTGGATATTTTCTTTATATGACCCATAAAATACTTGTTTACCAGAAGAATCTGTAAGTAAAGGTGGACACTTGCAAATTGCTTACATATTTTTATGTGTATTAAATAATTTTTTAAAGTTGGATAAGTGGCCTAACATAGGAAACGCAATTCTTCTTTAGAAACAGGGTTTTTATTCAGGTGAGCTGTATTTATAAAGCACATTTTTAAATAACTCAAATGAACAAAGTAGTTGTTACAAACAACTGAAGCAAAATGGAATTTTTTTCTGTCCAGTTTATTTATCTCATTTATTTTTTGCTGCTCAAAAAGTAGTTAAATCCTACTGCTGTGCATCTTCTATAAATCTTGGAAAAACAAAAATCTACTCATTAATTAACCACTTTTTTATGACTCTTGAACAAAGTTCATCTTCAATAACACCAGAATGTCAAGAATCACTTGAATCCTGCTCTTCAGAAATACCGCTATATCTGCCAGTGTACCCAGTTCATGGGGAACTTCACTTTTTCTCTATATTAACCTCTATGGCTGTCTCTGTGTAGTAATGGTGACACTAATGTACAAAGACTGTTTGGCCCAGTGCAACATTTAATGTTGTAACATTATTGACTTTCTGAGGTCTGAGCTACTTTGCCTGTTGTTGGTTGAACTGGTCTGATTTTGTAAAAACACTTGAATAATCCCAGCTCCCTGTGGACCCATCAGACTATCAGAGCAAGTGTGCTGCAGTGATGTCATATGAATATATAAAAAGTCATATATCTATACCTAAAAAAAAAAAAAAAAAAAAAGAAAAGGGCGGGGGGCTTCTGAAAGATTACAGTCACACCAGCCCCTTGTTTGACCCATGCATTGGTGCTCCTTTAAGACAAAAAGAAATAAGTCTCTAGCAGTATGCATTGCAGAGATATATAGTGACACATTATGCCATCATATTTCATAGCTTAAAGTTGAAGCAAAGTTACAAACCTGGGTTTAAAATACATAATGTTGCTAATATTTACATTCTAACTTGTAGTGCGGTGTTTTGCTTTTTGAGGGTGCTAACAATTTACTGTGTTCAGGTTCAAATTTCTTACAGTTTTGTCATATCCACCTGCTGCTCACTAGGTCATGGAAAAACCTTCATGCTCATACCAGCTTACAAAATTTCTAGCAAAGGAAAAAATATTTAAAAATGTAAGTGTAATAAACTAAACGGCAAACAGCACTTGAATACCACAGGAGTGTTTTGTACATTGCATCTCAGTTTGATGATTGGAGGTGAGGTTGTTTTATTGTAATGTTCTTGAGAGAGCACTGCTGGCTCTAACTCATCATCATTGTGGAGGGGCCAGAGTTTTCCTCTTTAAGGCTGGATTAGCACGTTCAGGGTGGGCTGAGAGAAGGTAAAATGACCTGTCCCGCCTAACGTGACCCCCAAGCCAATCCTGCACATTGCCAAGGCTTTGCTGTTTGCTCTTGAATATGCAGAGGTCCCCAGCTTCATAGGGCTGGAAGAGAGAGAGCAAAAAGACTTGTATCGCATTGCAGGGAAAATTAGCGAGACCAAAGTTGGAGTTTCTGTGTGTTGGGGGCTGCGAACAATGGCAGCTTTCTGTCAGACAGCAACTTCAAAGGTCTGCTGAGTGACTGCTCTGAGTTATACTTTGTTGTAGATCACTGAGGAAATTCACAGATGTTTTCTCATACGAGACACCATTATAGCGGCTCAAGTACCCAGTAGCCTCGAGCATCTCTCCCTCTCTCCCCGTCTCTCTCTGTTTCTCCCACACATTCACACTCCCTCTCACACATGCGGCACCCCCCCCCCCCTCCCCCCCCACCTACCTCCACTCATCCCCCAGCCTCTGATATCTCTTGCATGAGACAGATGTGGAACCTGTTTTCTCTCCAACTGTCCAGAGAATATGGAAAGTTAAAAAGGGCTCGTGTTGTGGCGTTGCCCCGCGACTCTGTCAGATCCTCTCTTCTCGCTGTCAGTTCGCTCAAAATGTCAAGATCGTACACAGCTACACTTTCTCACATCCAGAGAGGGGTCAATAGATAAGGTGGAAATCTTCCTACTAAAAAAAGGATGCTAATGCAAACCAGAGTAATGATAATGAAAAGCATTTTACACGTGCTGCTTAACGTTTTCTTTTTTTTTTCCGTCCTGCAGATTGCCTTCACTTGTGAAATGGACCAAAACAACCCGCTTCTCAACAAAACACATGACATCTATTTTAAATGTATATTTATTTCAAGTAAATTGCTGTTTTATATGAGTCAAATAAATGTGTCTAAATAACTGAGTTTTGGATATAAATGTATTTTCTATTCATATTTATTACTGGTGAATAATGCTATTTTGATATTGTAGGCAAAACATTTAAGATAATGTGAATATATTTACCATATTTTACCTGCCATGAGTCCAGTCTTTTATACATTTTTTTTCTTGTTTTAGATTTATAAAATATCTCCCTCTCTCCTTTTAGATCAGGCACATTAGTTGGGTTACAGCTAATTGTTTCAGCACGTGCTGGCATTTGCACATACTGTTAAAAACTTATGAAAACATGATAAGCCATTCTTTCTTCGCCTTAATTGCCCTTTACAGATATGATTGTCACCTGTTGAAGGTTTATGATCAGAAATGCACTTTTCACCCCCTGTCCTGTTTTCTTTGATTTGTGCTGTTAAAAGATCATAAAAAATGTAGAACTACTGGGAGCATTTTGTTTTCTGTTCTTCTACATACAGATGCAGGTTCCTCCATGTCTGCTCCCTGAACACAGTATTTCTGATGCTCCACTCTCCACTTTGTGCTTGAAAAGGTTTGTATGAAACACATGGATGGCCGTGGCTGAGTCCATGTTCAAACCTTTGCAGGCAGAAAACTGTTGCAGTGTGGTGGTGGTGGTGTTGGGGGGGTCCTCCAAGTTAATTTTCCCCATCAAATGCCACGGGCAGAAATTTCCTTTAGCCAAACCACTGCTGAGGCAGCCCTGTAAAACTTGAGGCATGGCCATAAGATGGCGAAGGTTTGGAGTAAGTAAATTACCTCAGGGACTGGACATTGTGTTAAGCACACTGTTATGAATTTGTCACAAACTATATCAAAGTCCTGCTTAGCCAAATCCTTCCCTCAGGTGAGGTCCTATTGAGATGCATTAAAATGTAAGAACCCACATTTAGGGCTGAACCGAGCATCTCAAAGGAAGATATCAATAATTTCTTAATGCTGATGGCTCACAAAATTCATGCAGTTGTCACATATGGCTGAAATTTGCCTTGCATAGCATGGCAGCTCACATGTAAAGCTGATTTAAGTGGAAATCCACCTTAAATCAGAATTGACATCTGATGTTTTTAATGTCCATAAACCAGTGCTGCTGTACAGAGAAAAATGTTTTAGGGTGGATTCCCCCCCATTACCATTGACATAAGAGAGCAGATTACAACTTTTGACATTTATCTGACATTTAAACCTGGAAGTTAAAACTAACTGACAGCACGTCACTGCACAAATACAAACTTTACAGAGCAGACAGTGGAAATGTTTACCAGTGACGTCTGAGGTCTTACAAATAGCTGGTTAAGCAAATTTACAGCATTCTGTAGTTTTATCGTGCACCTTTCAAGTAGTTTGAGCTCCTTTGTGCTAAAATCCTTCAAAGTGAACACTTTCACACCAGAGAAGCTCACAAATATTTGTAATGAGGTAACATTTATGAAGGATTTATAAGTACCTAAAACTTGCTATTTTTCTTCCTCTTTTGGGTGCTCCCTTTAGGGATGATCACATAAACCTGTTATTAATGTGTTATAAATCAGTTGCTATAAAAAGCATGACTGAGTTTGTCTTTTGCTGGTTTTTCTTCTGGCTGCATAGCACTTCTTCAGCCATATTTGTGTTAAAAAAAAAAAAGCTGATGCAAGAATGTATGACGTATGTGCATGTATAAGTATAAAGAACAATCACAAGTCAAAGGAATTTTTTTACAACCTGACAAGCCTACACTTGGCTCATTTCGATGTCTCCTTCCTTAGGTTATTCAGTAAATCTGTTTTCACCTTTAATAAACTCACAAATGGTGACTACATTTTATTATTGCATTATAGAGCAGCTAAAGGTGGTTAATGGTACGTGTAGGATGTCAGAAATACCTTTTATATAGAGTTTATCCTTTTGCTTTAGTTATTATCTATTTATAAATGTTTGTAAGACACATTTTGGATTTCTTCTGTATGTAGTCTCTTTATAGGTTATCATCTCGTGACAAGTTAAAAACAAAGTATCAACTGTTGGGACAATGTGCCATAAGTAAATAAGAATATATTACTAAAATGTAACACCCATTATGAGTACTGCATGTTCAGATATATAATTTCAGTGTGACATCTGTGGGGTGATTTTCCAGCTTGTTGTCTTAACACTTTCCTGATTGCTGCATTTTTGCATATTTTGAAGCAGCATCGGGCTCTGCGGCTGCCACAGCTTGATGTAAACAAGGTTAACAGTGTGACTACACCACTCACTCCTGTAGCCAGTCTTGTAGTTTAGCATGGCTCCAGTGAAGCCCAGCAGGACTCCCCCTTTCCCTCATGACTGTGTGTAAAGCCGTGGGAGAGAACTGGGAACATTAATCCCTTCAAAGGAACAGATCTAATTCAAAATCTGCCGCTCCAAACTAGTTGAGAGGACAGTGATTGTTTCTGCAGGGAAGCCAGATAAAGATCAGAGAGTTGAACTACAACTTCCATTTTTACAGCTCTGCCACAAAAAGTTTCGGATGTTATCTTATGAAAACTGCATACTTTTGCCTTCATTAAATGTTCTGAAACAATAAAAAAAAAGGATAAAGTATTACAGGATGTGTTAGTCCAGAGTTTTTTTTTCTTTTTGAGAAGCTGCAGTGCACGGGATCATTTTCTTTCTGGTTTTCAGGACCTCCTGCTCAGAGACACTGACATGAAAAGAAAATATAATTGAGATGCCCACATTTTAAGTGCTACCTTTGTCACCTCACTCATCTGACATGTTAAGAAACACTCATTTAAATTACCTGCTGGGAGTTTTTTTTTTTTCTTCTTCAGGCTTTTAGTTTGTCAGAGTGACAAAGAGATGAAAAAAAATTGAACTGCAGTGAGGTTCTGATAAAACAGCTGATTGAAATGAGTGAAGGGGAAATAAGTATTTAAATAATTCAGAGAGGGCATAATTAAGTGTTTCAGTTCAAAGGCACAACAAAGATTTTTTTTTTTTTTTTTTAATTTAAGTTGGAAATGTAAAAGAGACGCAGATTCTTCAGAGATGAGAACTTTGTGTTGAGTCACTTGATTTGGTCTCTTTCCTCCATCAAACAGTCAGGCAACGCTCTTGGAGATCTCCAGAGATAACAATGTCACATTGTCACATAGGGTTCTGCTACAAATCCTTAATTACAAAAAGAGGATCAGATGACTACAGCATCCAATACTGGGGTCTCCAGGCGGCATGGGGGTCTTTGATCAAGAAAATCCAATTATTTGTGTATATACATTTCCCACATAGTGATTACTTCATTAATTGTCCCGCCTTTATCTCCTCCCTTCCCAGCCCCCCTAATAATCAGCTCCTTTATCCAGACCAACAAACACACCATAGGAGCTTTGTGGATTCAAAGGATTTGCTTTCCCCTCTCAAAGAGCCGCTATTCTTTGATGATTGGGCAGCGGCAAACTTCAAAGTAATAAATCTTATTTCTGACTGGCTGGCGGCCCACCAAAGTCCTTATCAAATTCTAAGAAGTGATCCCTCACTCTTCAGATAGACCAAGGATATATCGGAGAGAGGAAGCACTGGAGAGTGAAGACCTGCTCGACAAGATTTTTTTTTAACCGCGAATGAACACATTTATCTAAATTAGTGCTTTTATTTTTTATTCGTCTTCATCGAGAGGAGGAGGACGTTTACCATGGCAGCAGTGGCTGTACTGCGGAATGAAACACTTCAGGCTTTTCTTCAGGTTTGTGCGCAAGTTTCTCTTCACTTTCACCACTTTAAGAACTTGTAAAGTTGCTCACTCCAGTTTATATTCAAAATACGCGTCTGTTACATTTGATAAAAGTCGCTCAGCACTGGTAGTCCAGTGGCTTCTCATTTCTGACGCTAATTGTTTGCGTCTTAATGACTACCGCTGCAACATACCGCCAACTTTTATGTCACATCATCGCGATTCAGTTCGTCATTTAGGTTCCGATTTCAAGCAACTCACACCAATCATTTCGTTATAATTAAAGGCGGCACCGTGCTGTTGTTTTACCTCATAAATGTGTTAAATTGAGATCATAACAGAAAATGTGTGTCTCGGTTATCCAGGATCGCACTCCAAACTCTTCCCCAGAGAACTGTAAGCACTCTCCGCTGGCTCTCCTGGCTGCCACTTGCAACCGGATCGGGCATAACCACGGATCAAACCCCGCTGATTTCCTCCAGGTCCCCTACGATCCCACGCTGGGTTCTCCTTCGCGTTTATTTCACCCGTGGACTAACGAGGGAAACCCTCAAAGCAGCCTGGCCAGCAACTCTACTTTCGGACTATCCTCCAAGCCTCAGCTGTCTGCGCACATCCAGACCTCCTTCAGCTCTCACCACGAACTGCCCCTCACCCCTCCGGCGGACCCCTCGTACCCCTATGACTTCTCTCCCGTGAAGATGCTACCTTGCTCCATGCAGTCCACCTGCCCTCCCACCTACGTCCCCGCCGTCAGCTACGCAGCTCCAACTCCCATTCCGCCCGCGATGCCAAGTTTTGTCACGGGACCCTCCGGCCTTGTGCACCAGCAGCAGAGACAGTTGTCCCCAAACCCTGGGGAGGATATTCCGTGGTGGAGCCTCCAGCAGGGGAACCACGTAAGCCACTCTTCCTCTCTTGGTCCCCACCGCTTTCAGCTGCAGAGAGGCTTGGTTCTGGGACATACGGACTTTGCGCAATACCAGACGCAAATCGCCGCTCTGCTGCACACAAAGTCCCCTCTCGCAACTGCGCGGCGGTGCAGGAGGTGCAGGTGTCCGAACTGTCAGTCCTCCACGTCCAGCGACGAGCCCGGGAAGAAGAAGCAGCACATTTGCCACATACCAGGTTGCGGGAAAGTTTATGGGAAAACTTCTCACCTCAAAGCGCACCTGAGGTGGCACTCGGGAGAGCGGCCGTTTGTGTGCAACTGGCTGTTCTGTGGCAAGAGTTTCACCAGGTCGGATGAGCTGCAGAGACACCTGAGGACTCACACTGGGGAGAAGCGCTTTGTTTGCCCGGACTGCTGCAAAAGGTTCATGAGGAGTGACCACTTGGCAAAACATGTCAAAACTCACCAGAACAAAAAGAGCAAATGCCACGACAAGACACTTGATCACGTGAAAAGAGAGGACACGAGGATGTTGTAACACACCTTATAGTCATCTTAAACAGTAGACATTAAAATAGTGCAATACAGTCAGTCCTACACTAGTTAAAGTTCACAGTGAGCTGCATTTTTGTAGGGTATTTTGTTAATTTTGTTGGTTGATTTCTTACATCCTGACACTAGTCTCTAACATTGCTGGTCTGTGTAGCACATTTTTGTATATATAAAGTTTCATAAGTTAATTTGGGACCATCGAGGAGCTCATAAGTTTGAATTCACTGTCTATATCATATCAAGGAAGACAAGTTTTCAACTTGTGTTTTGATCATTGTCTTCGGTGGAAGATTTCACTCCCCTGTAAATTATATTTAATAGCTTTTGTTGAATGAAAGTGTCTGTTTTTGCTCCATATGGGGTGTTTATAAAGCATGCTCTCCAGAAGATCTGCTATTGTTAATATGACCCAAATGCTGTGTGAGAATAAAAGTTATGACATTTTCCTCATCTCAGAATAATTCATTTAATATCCCTCAGTTATATGAGTGATGAGGAGGCAGCCAAGCTTTATATATAAAATGTGTGTGCTTTGTGAACTGTTGCAGACTTGATGTTGTCAAAGTTTACCGCCAGTAAAATCCAGTCATCGATTTCAGACTATATATTTTTAAATACTTATTATTTTTCAGGTTAAAAAAAATAGGATGGAGTGTTTTTTTGTTGTTTTTTTTTATTATTGTTGTTGAGGCTGTTCTGAAAATGAAAAAGAACTTTGTGAAATCCTATTTTGTTGCTGTTTTTCTATAACCTGTCAAGAAAGGCGGGAAAATTTTAGGCGAATACGCCCCAGCATTTGATTTGGTGGGGAGTGAATTTTGAAAATTGCCACAGAAAAAACTGGAAAATGTGCATCACCCTGTGGAATTGTACCTGTGAGTGCTGAAATGAGGCCGCCAACTGGGTAAAAAGCTGGAAAAATAAATATTAAAGATCCATCTTCATCACAGGAATGAAAAGGATCGCTTCAAATATGTAATTAAGCTCCATATTTCTGTATCAAAGTGCTATCCAGAAGTGTAATAGTATCCTGTTTGGACAACTGAACATAAACTGATACTATCAAGGTTTTTTATTCTTAAAAAGTCTTTTGCAGGAATGCTCAAAAGTGTTAATGCACTCTGATAGGTGGTCTATGTGTTTTGTGCAACTCTGTTGGACATTTCCTGACAATGTTGCAGTGACATTGTAAGAGGAAATGTTACAAATTAACAGAGAAAATCTGACTCTAGTATCTACTTCTGAATATCACTGAACATGTGTTAGAATAGGTGACCCCCGGGATGTGCAGCAGCCTAAGTTAGAGTCTCAGTAGATGGTTGATGAGAGTCCAGTTGCAGCTTTTCTTTTGACCAAACAGCTCAGATGTCAGTGTTTTTTTAAAGTGGGAACATAGCTGGATTTATATGGTGCTTGTGGCATACGAACACCTGCATTAAGTGCCATATTTACCACTGCTCAAAGGCATTTCTGTCTTGCGTCTGCGTGCACACATGCTGCTTTCTCATCAGTTATTTCAAGTATTTCATGTCGACTTCCTCCACCCACGTTATTTCTCGATGACTGGGGATTAAAAATGTCGACCTTCTGAGAAAAAAAATCCTTGGTTTTCTATCCTCGAGGCTCTTCCTTTTCATGAAACTTATCAACACAACAAAGAAGTGATGAACTTTCCACAGATCTGATAGTGATACAGATCCAACCGTCTAATTTAGTCATTCAGTAAGTAAGTAAGGCAGAGTAGCATCACTGCCTGCCAGCAGTCACTCTGTTGGTCTCTGTCTTATGTGGGATCACTGAAAATGTCAACATGAAAAGGAGGGCTGCCATTCAGAGGAGTTTTGGGCTGGAATTTTCTGCCTCAACAGCGCCCCCTTTCGTATGTTGCAAATAAAAAGCAGGCAAATATTCTTCTTAGAAATATAACAATAACATTTGCTCTCAGATCTTTTTCCATTCTTTTCTAAATGTGAATGTGTTGTCATGCACATAGTAGAAAGCGCGGCCGACTGAGCCAACAGTTCAGTGAGGTCGTCAAACTTTATCCACCAGTGCAGGTACAGTTTGAATAAAGGCTAAGTTCTAGTTTACTCAGTTATTAATTATGTTGCAAACTGTTTTATCTGTTGATTTTAATTCAAACAATTGCTCCTTCACTACAATCGAAATTTCAGGATGCAAACGTGCCACCGCTTCTCAAACAAAAGGACAGACCAGAGACAGAGGCTGAATCCAGGTTGAATAAATCTTATAAAGTTTATTCAGTGGCAGGAATTTCTCCCATTATTTTTATTGATCATCAAATGAAAAATACTAAATATAGTTCATCAGTCACTTGGAATCTTCAGGTATATCAATATGCCATCAATAATTACAGATTGGGTTTCAACACCAACAGATGGTTACAACTGTTGCAGTTTTGTGTTGAATTAACTGTATCAAAAGTAGTATTTAGACCAGATTTTGTCACTATGCTATGATGTGTTGTTCATGTGAGGTTGTGAGTTACAGTAGCCTGCCTCTAGCTTTCCAAAGAATCTGCAGGATATTAACATAACACATTCAACAAAAGAAGGAGAACGTAAAAAATAAAAAGCTATAATATAGGATGAGATTTGACCATTTGAACTGTAAAGTCTTTATCCTAATTTTATGATCCTATTATAAAACGAAGCCTATGGATGGATGTGTTGATTGCACCTAGCCGGGCTCCTCACAATGGCTGCGATTTGGCTGCTATTCTTTGACTCTGCTGGAGGCCATAATGCTTAACCGTTTGTAGTGAGGATATCGTATGTTGTGGCTTAAATTTATCTTACAAAATATTGAATGAAAGATTTAAGAACTTTTACATTTCATATCACAAATGGCTCCTTAAATATGAATTCACTGTCGCTGACAGAAAAGCAACATTACCTTTATTGGGATGGGACTAATCGCAGGTGAAATGTTCATTCCCATCATCATAGTCATTCCATTCCCCTTCTTAACCCACTTTACAGATCTTAAAATACAGTTTATATATAAACTGTATATATATATATATATATATATATATATGTATGTATATGTATATATAGTTTATATATAAACTGTATATATATATAAACTGTATATATATAAGTATATAAGTCCATATACTTGTATATAAGTATAAGTCCATTTTTATTGTCAGTAAAATAGTCACTGACAAGATCCAGTGAAGCAGCTTAAAGCTCCAGAAGCGATCCAGTAAGTGAAACTTGACTCAAAATCTTGTTGCTGTTTGTGAGTGTGTGTGTGACCAGATTAAAATTTGCAACTGAAGTTTTGTAACTTTATAACTGTTCACTTACTTAACGGCTCTTCACAAATTCATCTGTATCTGCATGCTGTTAATGGTCACATCTTTATATACTGCTCCATTAATGCCTAACTGCATCATTAATACAAACACTCGGTGAATGCTCAAGGAACTTTATTACTACTTAAATGATTAAAATATTCACATTAAAATATTCACTCCCATTATACAAGTTCAGCCACTTCTGTCAGGCGTGAGATCCTTCTTTGCTCTGCAGATGTTCAGAGTAAAACAACCAAAGAGCAAAAGCTGATGTCAGCAACTCTGCTGCACTCAGTGGAGGACACATACGTACAGTATATAATTCTACAACCTAATAGCAGATGCTACTTTTAGTTGAGCAAGAAGAAAAAGGTTTGTCTGGATATTTGATAGGTTCTGGGTCTGTAAGTTGAAATCAGCATCATATTTCTCTTCTGTGAGTAATGTACAGTATTTACTATTGTAACTGTGTCAACAATAGTTTTTGTTTTAATACACTGAACCTTGCCAAGTCTAAACTGCTGATTTGAGAAGATAGATATTATTTGTCAACAGCACTGGGTTGCCTAAGCAACCAGAGGCTGGCTTGTCCGAGCATCCAACCCTTCCTGTGTGTGGACGCCCAATTAGGCATAATTTATTCTTCATGAATGAAGTGATGCAGTTTTGGAAGTCAAATATAAACATGGTCACTCTGCTGTTTTTGGCCCAGGATCAGAAAAAAATAACTCTTTCTCACACCGCAAGCCATAAATACTCCAAAAGGCTCCAATAGCATGCACATAGTGAAGAGGTCCAGTTAAATGACTCAAAGTAGTGGATGAGGCCTAGCAGACACCAGCTGCCTCCAGATGCCAATATTGGGACAGCTGCCAATCAAAACAGGCACGCCCCTAACTCGATTACTCGTGGATAAATACACAGAAGCCATAATGTTTTGTAAAAAGGTCTAAACACAATTTTTAATCTTGTAAAGTTGGACTTTTCAACATGGGAGTCTATGGGGAATGGTTCCCTTCTGGAGGCAGCCTCAAGCGACCACTAAAGAAACTACAGTTTTTGCCACTTTTTTTTTTTTTTTTTTTTTTTTAGTTTTTGCCACCTCTTAATTTTTCAGCTCTGGAGGTTTCCAAGCCAGCTAATGATAGCAAGCTACATCCATAAACTGTACAGATGAAATGTAAACACACAGATATTTGCTAGTAAGTACTAAGTAAGAAAAGTTTCACCCACCAAAAGAGGAGCATGGATGGGCTGTACCACACAGCTGGCCATACTGTTTGTGAGATAATTTGATCAAAATGCTACAATAAGGAGCCAGCACTACAAACATCGTCAAGAGGTCCAGTTTGAGTTAGCAGAGGTGATGCCAAGCAGATGTCTGCAGCTGTTAGAACCAGCCTCAAGTGGCCGATGGAAGAACTGTTTTGGTGCTTCTGCACTGGAGACATAGAAGACTTGCTGCAGAGGACACATTTAGGTCATGTTTTCCTCTTTATTGGTGATATTCTGCAAAGGTTAGACACAGCAACAGGCTGCCTGTCATAATTATCACTATCCATCTGAATAACATGGTATTATTTGTGACTGCTATTGAACTGAGGTGCACTGAGGTTACCTGTTGTTTGTCATTATTAGACTGAAAACAATAAAGCTCATTATTTTACATCTGAATGATGGCCTGCCAGCTAAAATGAGGGGGCCTTACCTTGTGGTTTCCTTGCTTGGTTAATTCCAAAATACTTGGTGCTTCCCTTTTGTGAAAAGTAACATTTTCACTTATTGTGGATTTACAAGGCTTGGATAAAAATGAATGAACAGTTGTGAAGAAAACAAATAGAGGCAGCAAATTGATTTGTAATTTCCCCCCTTATCCTGCAACTGCCCTCATATGAATGACAGATGCTTTCTGACACTTTAATTGCTGGGGAAATGCACCACATAAGAGATTTTAGCTTTTCTATGCGTTCACAGTGAAGTGTCCCTAACTGCGAGGAGGAGATAGTGATTTTCATGTCTCACAGGAGACTCGTTTAAGCTGCACCCACTGGTTAGAACAACGGGCTCATTCAGGCGACGGTAATAAACCTCATATTGTAGTTTAATCAGGATGACCTCATCCCATTTGTAAAGCAAAACAGTGTGAGAGAGAATCAGAAACACAAAAAGAAATATAATCCCTATGTTGTACTACTCCTAGATCGCAGATGTCATTGCTTTATGATTATATGGAGACGCTGCGATTTATTTTCCAGTGTTAAATAATTCCTCTGATTGTTACCAGCCATTTTGAGTAATTTACATTTTTATGAGAAAATTAAAGGATTGTACTTTTGTACGTTTTAATTGGCTCTTAGGGGGGGGGGGGGGGGTTTTGGGTATTTAAACCATGAAAAATTGTTAAATTGGATTCTAACTTTGACTTCTTACATCGAGACATATAAAAGTGTTTTGATAAAGAGAAAATTTCATGCTAGTTGTGATTAAAAAGGGGGACTCCTGAATGAAGATTTATGTGTAAGGGGTCAGACAGACTCAGTCTCACGCTGGGCCCCATGTTTTATACATCAGTACACAGTGATTAAAATGTAATTAAAACATGTAATTTTCTTTATAACTAATTCCTTTCTCTCCCTTATTGATTACATAAATATGTTTAAATGCAGATAAGCATTTACGCTGCTGCTCAGTGTACCCCCCAATAACACAAACGCAGTGCAATGACTTGAACCAGCTGCTCCCCTTAGACATGTTTTATTCCCTGAGGGATCTAACGATGCTTATATTCTGTCCTTGACCCTCTTTAAGTTTGATCCGTATTGGAGCAAGGAGAAGAAAAGAGCCATATTTTTTCCTAACAGCCTAAACCGTTTTTCTGTCTGTGCAATGACTTGAAATTAAAGCTTACCTGCCAACAGTGGAACCTGAAGATCACTGCCACTCTTCTGTCTGTACATTAAATGTATACTCTCACTGGAAACTTTATTACGTACATCTTGCTAGTACCAGATTGGATCCCCTTTTGCCTTCAGAACTGTCTTAATTCTTCATGGAATGGATTCAACAAGGCGCTGGAAATATTTCTCAGAGATTTTGGTCATATTGGCATGATAGCAACACACAGCACATCCACATCCCAAAGGTGCTCTATCAGACTGAGGTCTGGAGACTATGGAGGCCATTTAACTACAGTGAACTCATTTTCATGTTCAAGAGACCATTTTGAGATGATTTGAACTTTTGAGCTATCAGCAGATGGGTACATTGTGGTCATAAAGGGATGGACATGGTCATCAACAATACTCAGGTAGGCTGTGGCATTTAAATGATGCTCACTTGGTACTAAGGTGGCCAAAGTGTGCAAAGAAAATACCCCCTACATCATTACACTACCACCAACAGTCTGAATTGCTGATACAAGGCAGGATGGATCCCTGATTTTATGTTGGTTATGCCGAATTCTGACCCTACCATCTGAATGTTGCACCAGAAACTGAGACTCACCAGGCTAAGCAATGGTTTTCCAGTTATTCTATTGTCTAATTTTTGTGAGCCCATGTGAATTGTAGCCTCAGTTTCTTGTTCTGAGCTGACACTAGTGGCACCCTGTCTGGTCTTCTGCTGCTGTAGTCCATCTGCTTCGAAGTTCGATGTGTTGAAATGCTCTCAGAGATGTTCTTCTGTCACCTTCCTATCAGCTTGAAGCAGTCTGGCCATTCTCCACTGACATCAACAAGGTATTTATCTTTTATAGTTTTTTGGGGGGTTTTTTCTGGACAGGAAAGCAGGGAGAGAGTTGAGGAATGATGTATGAAAAATGGCCAAGACCTGACTCAAACCTGGGCCCTTGCAGTAGCCTTTCGGCATACAGGTTGCCTGCTCAACCAAGCAAGCTCTACCAGCATCCCCAAATAGGCATTTTGGCCCAGAGAACTATTGCTCACTGAATATTTTCTCTTTTTCAGATCATTCTCTTTAAACCCTAGAGATGGTTGTGCAGGAGAATCCCAGTAGATCAACAGTTTCTAAAATTCTCAGACCAGCCCTTTTGGATGTTTACGTTCTCACAAAGATGAGTTCTAGTAAGAGAAAATAGAGAAAATAAAATGACTATAAAAACCTGTTCTTGAGTTTCATATGTTTGACTGTTTTTGACCAAATAAATACAATATTTGGTAAAAATTTTAACCTTGGACAAAAGAAAACGCACAATTTTGAATTTTACCTAAAAAAAAAAAAAAAAGAAAAAAAAAAACAAGTAAAAAAAAAAAAACAACTGAAATATTAGTATGAATACAAACAAACAACAAGAGTTGACTCCAAGTTAAAGTCCAGTATTCAAGCTGGTATAGTGTGTATCTGATCATGTAGTTTGAATATAGAAGGGAAGATAACTAGTATCTGCAACCATCACATAGAACTCACAAAATCTTTTTCATGTTTTGTAATATTTGGCTCATAATTATAGTGCAGATATGTTATACTTGTATAGTATTTAATTAAATGTATTTACCACAGTCATATTAAGCCACTCTAATCTTTGGTCCTGCTAATGAAAAAAGTAAATGATTATTTACTAAAAATAATAACTGAGATGGTTATCAATTGTACTTTTTTACTTTCTTTAGCTTGTTCTTTCGCACCTTCTTGTCTCAAAATGTTATAATTTCTCTCACCATTCTCATTTTGTGATTTTTGAAGGACATGGACATACACATACACTGAGAAGACCAGAGGCTGCTTTACAGTCAGCCCTGCAGTTATCTGTTTTCATCACACCTCTTTTTACGGATGAGAACTTATGAGTTTGTATTAAAGTTAGCTCATCTGTTTAATAACAGTATGCCAACACGCCCCCTAACTTAACTAAATGCATGGAAAAAGACCATCTGTATGTGAGGTTAGTGAAATTCAGGTCAGAAAAGCCTGTGGTTCGTGTGAAGAGCAGCACAATGACTGACATGAATAAACTTGATCTAATGAATGGTAAGTGATCCTAGATAACTTTATATATTTAAGTAGAGTAATTAGAAACATTCCATTTTTATAACAAAAAATATGGCTAGAAAAAAGATTAACCATCATTAGCATCACTAACATAAACAACAGGCAACTTTAAAAAGAACAACTAGTCTCCCAGGCTTATGCTTTCTTGCTCATATGTCTCTGTTTGTGAATTTCTTCCTCATATTCCCTCATATTTATTCATATTCATGAGATCCAGATAAGTCCAGATCTGTGATAAAGTCCATAAATGATCCCCACGCATTTTGGAAGATTTTTTGCCTACCATTCAGAACATTCAGAACATTTTTTCATTTATTGATAATTGATATTTTTTATTGTCTGTTTTAATCTAAATGGGACAAAAATGCACAAAATAAACCTAAAACTTTATTAAATAAGACTTGAATCTATCGACTGAGACCATGAACTAATCAGGAAAGTGTTTACTGAGGTCATAAAACAAGTTAGCAGGTGTGTTAGTCTCGCATAGACTTCTATACAATCCAACTTCTTTGTGCAAACAGAGACGCTACCCCCTGCTGGCCAATATAAAGAATCAACGTTTGAGACATTTTTGCAGTGGCTTCACTTTTCAGACAGAGGCCGAATCTGAATCTTATACGCAGATAGGTCTACTGCATGCAGTTTAAGGATGGTAATGTATGTGCATATATGGTTGAAAGCCTAGTTATCACATTTTCATGTAATTTAAAGGTAATCATGAATGACTTTTCAAGCACCATACAGTGACATGTAAATTTACAGATATCTATAATTTAATAATTAACAAAAGATGTATTTAAAGGGGACCTATTATTCCATTCTTTATTTTCTGTCCGTGGTGGATTCTTATAATAAAGACGGTCAGTTTCAAATAATGGAGTCAGCGTAGGTACAAGCAAGCTGTGAGCCACAAGCTCAGGCTTCAGTTTTTCTACTCTTGGTTCTGTGTGAAGTCAGTGAGAGCTGATTATATCAGGCCCATAGTTCTGACTGTGAGCATTAAGCCCTACCTATCCTCTGTCCAAACCTTCTGTTTGCATAGGGCAGCCAATCAGACGAAAGCTGGCTTGAAGGAAGAGGAGCTCAAACAATGTTTTCAGACAGTGGATGGACTGAGGGGCTGGATCAAAGCCTGCTACAAGTTAATTAAAGATAATTTTGAATTCTAAATTATGCACAAAAATAAAAGAATTATTTGAGTGCATAATCTGTTGTTCCTTAATTATGAACTTGTTCCTTACTCATTCAAAGATTTCTTAGTATTTGACATGCTGCTTGGTAAATAACTAGCAATTAAATGCTTAACTGAATAATTACATTTATGAAAGAAATAAGAGAAGTTTTAAACACTTTCTTTTCATTTTGGAGAGGAGGGGGAACTCTGGGACTTGGACTGATGGGTCAAAGTCTTCTAAACATTCTGGCTATGGCCTTAAAAATGCTAGGATTGCTGCAGATGGTGTCATAGTTTCAACTGCTTTAATAAGATCAAACGATGATTTTCACACAGTGCAGTGTTAGCCCATTTTATCCTTAATCCACAACGCTGAGCTCCAGGTTAAGAGCTGAATGTCACCATGCTTCGTCTCTCAGCAGGGGTCTGTTTGCTGGAGGCAATAGAACTCTTGTTTTAGAAGAGTTGTTTTTAGAATGATTTTTTGGAATTAACTGTTAGCAACCAGTGTGACAGTAATGGCAAATAATTACTCTGAGCTGTGTAAAAATATTTTATCTTTTTTTGCACATTGTTAACTTTGTATGACTTGATAATGTCATTGTTTATATGGTTATATTTGAGGTCTTCAGCCTTGACTCAAAGACGGCGATGGAAAGACCATAAGTCACAGTAAAGGGAGATTCACCTCCAGCTCCAGTGCTCAGGGAGAAACAATTGGACCTGGCACTGTTTCTTTCTCATTGCCACAAGCACAGAAACAGAGAAACAGTTTGCCTCCTTGAAAGCTCCTTCATTCCACTTTTTCACTTAGCTATATACAGTAGACAGTTGGATTCTGCCCCCTCTTGTGGACAGTTTCAAACAGCTTCTGATGGAGATCAAATTTAACCCTTTTTCCTTTTGGTTTGGTTTAATCTTTTATCATGTTTTTTTAATCCCATTTGTAGGGTACACTGTCCTTGTGTGTCACTTCACCAGCCACAACATAACGAAAGAGCTCCTGGAAGCGGACAGGTATACAACAGATGTGCGCTGACGAGAAACGCAAAGGCTGGAAATGAATAAATAATAGCAAATTCTACTTTACTGAATGCTTTGTTTTTAAAATAGTTGTAAATTTGCTAAAGCAGAATGTAAATTAAAATATGCATCCATTTTCTTCTGCTTATCCAGCTCAGGGTCACAGGGGGGCCTAGAGTCTAGCCCAGGTGTGTGTTTCAGGGCAAACAGAGAAGAGAAACAGACAAACATTCACTCTCAGACTCACATGGATGTCTTTGGGTCTTGGGAGGAAGCCAGAGCACCCCGAGGGAACCCACAGAGGAACAGGAAGAACATGCAAACTCCGCACAGAAAAGGTCCTGGATTCAAACCCGGGACCTTTTTGCTGTGAACTGGCAGTGCTAACCACTGCATCACTGTACCACCCAACATCAGATAATGGGGTTGGATTTTAATTTAAGTGTATCTTAATACAATGTACACACTGAAGTTTGTTATTGCTTTTTCATAAGGTGAATATAATTTTTCTTAAATTATATTCACCTTAAGATAAAAGTAGGAGCCAATGCTTCTAAAGCCTTTGTTTTACTTGTAGCATTTTAGCTCTGCCCTGTTGGAGTTTTGAAACATATTTGTATGAGAGGGTGGAGTGCAAAGTTATGATCTAATGCTAGCAAGCTTGGTTAGTAAAGTGCGTCCACAGACACAGATAAGCATACTAGCTAATTAGTGCTGACTATAGGATGCAAGTAAAATACTGCATTTTCCCTCAGAAAAGCAGGATCACTCACAATATTAATATAATCAACCACACAGCAGATCATACTATTGAGTGCATCTTAGATATAAAAAAATCCCACAGTTTCTTACAGTTAAATGAGTCCAAAACAGAGGTCATATTGCACCTCCATATGTGGTAGATATGGTGCATCCACACATCCCTTCAAGATCATTATGGTCTGGTTTCCAATCACTTTTGACCATCCTGCATTCAAAGCTTTTTTAAAAAGGGGGTCACATCTTTGCTGTCATTGCACCAAGAATATGGAATGACCTCCCAAGTGGCTTCAGAAATGCATCAACTGTTACTTTCTTTAAATCTTCTTTTTGTCAAGCTTTTGGAAGCTGCTGATCTTTGGAACTGGGGTTGGAGGATAGGTTGTTGCTGTGTTATTTTATCTAAATAGTGTGGAATTTTTAGCATGATTTTTTTTTAGGAATCTTTTTAATGAATGAATTACTATTTACTTAGTATTTATCAGATAATTGGTTTAACTACAGCCATGCTTGAGAAGTCAAGTTCAGTGAATCCAATTAACAGCCTAGAAATAATGTCATCTCTTTTTTCACACTATAAGGACTTTAAATTTTGCCCATTAAATTAAAGCCCTTCTTCTTTTTCTTTCCGCTGCTCCCTTTACGAGGTTGCCACAGCCACCAGCCCTCTGCATGTCCTCCTTCACTACATCCTTGAATCATCTCTGTGGTCTTCCTCTTTTCCTCCTGCCTCCAACTCCATCTTCAGCATCCCTTGTCCAATATATCCACTATGCATCCTCTGCACATGTCCGAACCATCTCACCCTGGCCTCTTTATCCTTGTACGGCTATGTAGTACCAAAATGCAAATAAGCATGGACAGGACCTACAGTGCTTTAAATGTGAAGGTGTGGATATTGTCTTGAGAAAATTTGTAAAAATAAATACATAAATAAATAAATAAAAATAATAATAATAATGTGGAGCTATTCTTTAAACCACTTTGACCCCATCCTGTCTTGTAGAGGAGTGTTCAATTTAAAAATCCAGTACTTGTTATCTTAGTAGATAATGTACTTAGTTAATTGTGCATTATACTAAAATTCTATCAATTTAGCTTCCCTCTATATTGTTGGTTATTCCTCTCCTGACAGCCTTCAGAAAAGTTAAGGCTGGGCAGCAGCATTTAAAGCTTTTCCACATGAATGTAATGGAGCTGTCCAGTGCTGAAAACAGTCCAGTTTCAAAAACAGTTTTTATAGACTGTGACACAGCGTGTGATGTGACCTTTAATCGGTTTCAAGATGATCCATCATCAGAGGAACACGGATAACAAATCCCCTAGAATCCAGGAGCGGGCGATCTTTGCTCCTGATTGGCCGCCTCGTGTGTGTCCACTTATGTCCCTTGCCTTCATGTATGACGGTGACGTGTTCCAGATTAATGGGTCGATTTATAATTAGATTCATGGTGTATTTCTGGAAATGGCCCACTTGTGCTCAGCTCCTGCAGGACCCATTCTTGGTTTCTCACTGCCACCTTGTGGATTTTTTTTGCCCTTCTCACTATGTCCTGATGTCGTAGCTTACGTCTTCACCGTTCAGCACCGATCTGTCTGCACGGAAAGTGGGTAAATAAGATGTTTGTAACAGCTGTATATTCTGCATTTAATCGCACGTAGCGTTGGGACTGCTTGGACGCGCCTCTTATTGATCCATGTTCGATATGCTGAAATAGCAGAATCATTCATGGTACTGGAGGGGCAAAAATAAATAAATAAATGGGGACAACTAAATGAGTGTTTAGGCTCGTGATTGTGGCGCTTTGTGTGATGCCCTCTTGTTTTTTTCCACAAGAACAAAACCAGCGCTCCCCACTCCTCCTCCCCCTTTAAGATCCTGATCCCTCCTCATGCTCACAGCATCAAACTTCAAGTCCATGTTCGTGACCAGGATTCAAACCAGAGCTATATAGATCCGAAGAAAAGCAACACTTCAAAGAAAGAAAGAAAGAAAAAAAAAAGTGGCACTTTAGGGGCCGAAAGCGGCGCAATTCAGTGTCACACCTGCAGACTGTTCTGCTGCTCCACAGAGATGCAGCACCACTGGAGGTAGTACCGTGAGTCAGCCGTGCGCAGTGACAAAAGACAGAAAGCTTTTCTTTAAATGTCAGCAAATCAAAGCTTTAGCAACAGAAGCAAGGTCACCTTGTGTGGGATCTAACGGCGAGCCGAGACTCGGGTCTATTGTTTCTTCTTCGTCTTGTTGGAGTGTACCAAAGAGCGCAGCAGACTCTCATCCAGGATTCAATTTGGTCACAAATACACTTTTTTTGGACTATACCTGTTCACCTGGATACACATAACCACGGTGAGTGGCTTCATTAATTTTCAGGGTTTAGCAAGTCAAAACCAAACAAACTCTCCTCTATTGCCATTGATGCTCTAACAGGTGTTTTATATAGCGTAAGAGGTTCCTTTGACATTTATATTTTAAAATTACATGTTGGCCTAGTTTGCTCATAAATTACATGTGTTTTGTTATTTTTAACACGTTTAGAAGATATATATGTATTTAAAAATATATAAAATGCTTTATATTAATATATACATATAAAAAAAACATGCACGTCATCTTTTTCGGTGGGTTGACTTTAACCTGCGCCGGTGAGAGAGGAGTGATCACCTTCAGCTAATATATGTCATTGATGTTAGTGGAACTCAAGCTAATGACTGATTACTATACAGGTCATGTTATTAATTAAAAAGAGTATATTTTAAAAAATGATATTCATAAAGGGCAGTTTTGTTGGATTTTATTTGCATTTTTAGTTCTGGCCTAACCTTCATATAAAATCTGGATGCTTAAAAAAAATTGAGTAGCTTAGCCAGAACAATTAGGGTTATTATTAATAAGCTCTGTTGCGGTTGTTAATTACCATCATTCACCCCCCAGCACTGAGATATGTTGCTGAAATGATGTGCTCCTGTTAGAAGGGATTAAATTAGACTTGTTAACTGTTAGTTGTTACTAAATTTGCCGGTCGTAATGTATTAGTTTTCTATATTTTTGTATCTTGAGCAGAGAATTTGGATATCAACTTGTAAGAGGGATTGTGTCCTTGTCGTCTACAGAGTCGCCAAGTTGAGGCATCTCTTTCGACGTTAAAGAGGAAGAGGCACATTTTTAAAAACACACACGCTCTATGAATGTTTCTGTTTCCCTGTCACGGATAGCTTACAGACAGGTGTGTGTGGAGGGAATAAAAAAACAAAAAAGTGACCAGGTTTTTTGAGGTGAAGACTTTGGCACAGGGTCTCGGGAGTGATGGCGGCGTCTGCACCCTCCTCCTCTGGCGGCGAACCGGATCCCAACTCGACAAATTTACGGCCACCGGGCTCAAGTAGGTCCATTACAGATAAAATGCTATTTCACGTGTGCTATTTACTTTGTGGGCAATGCCATTAATCATTTTCATCGAGGGAGGGAGAGAGAGAGAGTGTGAGAAATTCCACTGCCATTTGAGAGAGAGAGAGAGAGAGACCTTCCTTCGCCACAAATCACCGCTGCATTTCATTCACCATACGGACCCCACACCCCCACCTCCACCCCTCCCGGCATCTGCGTGGCAGACCGATGCTGCTGTCAGAAAATGATGTCCTCTACTAACATCACACTGCGGGCGATTAGCCTGGAAAACAAGCCCGAAGCTGCACCACCGGAGAGGGCATTTGATTATTATTATTATTATTATTATTATTATTATTATTATTATTATTATTATTATTATTATTATTATTATTATTATTATTATTATTATTATTATTATGGTAGTGGTGGTGGTGTTTTATTTATTTATTTTTTTTATTAATTAATATTTTTTATCCCATCTGCTAGAATAAAGTACCTACATGGAAAAAATAAAAATTGCCTCTGAAGTGGCTGTTAAGTCAGCCATAATAAATTGCTCCTAATGGTCCGCTTAAGCACTGTAGCCTTCAAGAAAGGGCACTATGGAGACCACTGAGCTGCTACAATCATTTCATTGTCAGCTGGTCGCAAGCATGAGCCCGATTCTCCCGATGAGCAGGGGTCTAAAATCATGTAACAGGTGCAAACATAAAATAAATACAAATGCTGGTGAATTTTAGGCTTCGTATAATCTGCAGGCATTGCCGTTTCCTCCAGTTCAATTTGATTTCAATAACTTCTAGGAATGGTTTTTCATTTGCGGTTTATATGTCTCCAATAAATGGCGCTGATTGCATCATATTAGGCCCATGCATTGCCTGGCTTTCCTGTATATCTGCACGTCTGCAAATCCATTGTCTGCTTTGTGTCCTATGTATGAATGGGCTAATCTGCGCTTTTTTTTCCCTTCTTTTTTTATTTCTCTCTTTGTCTCCACCTTCTTTCCACTGGCTTGAGGGGAAAAAACTGCTAAAGTGCGTCCAGTGAGCTGAGCAGGGCAATGATTTATCTAATGATCCAAAGCAAGGGTTAAATTGGGATGTGGGAATTGGACCGATCACCTCCTCCTTCTCCTCCTCCTTCTCCTCCTCCTCCTCCTATCTCTTCCCACTCCTAACATCCCACCCCTCCACTCCCTCCTCCCCTAAATTGATGTTTTTTGAGGATTTCGCCTTTGCTTCCCATCCAAGGTGCCCCATCCCCTCTCTGGCTGGAAGCCCTTGATAACGCAGTAATTCTCTATCTGTCACCGGCCAGCAGGCTCATGTCTACCGGTGCTTGCATTTTTAACCAGCATCTTTTCACTCAATTAGCTCTTTAGACTGGCATGGGTTCAAATGGATAATTAATTTTAAGTCCTTGCATAGGTCATGAACGGTGACACACGGTGGAAATACAGCAGGGGCCCCAGGGTGCGGCTAAATGTTAAAATAATCCCCAGACTCCAAAGAAACTATTTTTTGCTTGGGCATGCTGCATCAAGTCGACCTCATTAGCCTCTCCATTTATTTTCATATTTAACTGTTCAAGGTTTGAAAAAGTGAATTTGTTTCTGAGGCCTTTTCTAATAGTTTCCCCCCCTTAAACGTCAGGTTATGATGCGTGGTGTGGAGTTGCGCATGGATGTACTAGAAAATTGGGAATGAAGATATGTGGTAAGTTGGATTTTTTTTTGGGGGGGGTGCTATATTTTCATATATGTATATGCATATCTCAGTCATCGAAAGGGGGTAGTCTGTCTACAAACCTGATTGTAGGCTTCATGGCCTGCATCGTTTTAGCCGCGGCTCATTTGGAAACAGCGCTGATTTCTGGTCGAATTAGATTTTTAAATATCCTCCCAAAACAGGATTAACCAACATTATGCAGTTTATTAAATTAGCCTCCCATCTGATCTCGGTATTTCAACCAAAATGGAAAAAATGCTTCGGCTGCCAAAAACCCATCAATTTATCCCCGAGTTGGAGGTGATGAAATTAAAGAGGGAATTATGCAGGATGGATTTTCCGATTTCCACCTTGAGAGTCTATTTCAGCCCAGCACTAACTAACCCAGGACGGGTACCATAATGGTGAATCTCACGCACCAGTGCGCGCTACAGTTTTCTAGTTTTTTGGACCGACACGTTTTGCTGGTTTTATTAAGGCCGTTAATTTAGGCTCCACAACTAAGCAGCAAAGCAAAGTGAAAGAAACACACAAAAAAATATTATTTATAATGTAGAATAAAAATAAGACGGTATGTCTTATATGTCAAATGTTGTTTCTGTTGCAAATTTTTCAGACTGGGAATTTAGTTGTATTCTTCTGCATCAGGTTTTATTGACAAATTCACATCTATTATCACCGCAGCCCACTCAAACGTGGCTCTGGGCCGCGCTGTTACGGCTACTTGTGCTCTCCCCTGCACAGCGAAGCGCACAACGTCGAAGGAGCTTTTTTATAAGGATTTACAGCCACCACACGACAGCGATTTGTTTTTGCCTGGCTGGAGTTTGGTGCTGATGTCACTGACTCCAACCTCCCAAAGAGCCCCCACCCCCGCCCATGAATGGGACAGAATGGGAGCCTCTTCTCATTTGAAATAAAGACAGAGAAAATACGGAGAGCTACAGAGAGAGGAGATATAGTGAAGAACTATTAGTGCGCATGTTACAGTGGGAAAAGCTGCAGCTCTCATCATGTTTGGGAAGTGTATTCATGCTCCGGACTCCTCTTCTTCTTATTTAGGATTCCTGCAGAAGAACAACAGTCTGGAGGAGAGGAGCAGGATTGTGAGTTCCTTCAAGGAGCGCACAGCCAAGAACCTGCTGTCCTGCGATAACAGCGGCGGAGAGGCGCGTTTCAGGCGAACAGAGACAGACTTCTCCAATCTGTACGCCAGAGGTAGGCCCGAAAAAAACATACAGATTCATTATACATTATATACATCATTATATTTTACACGTAACATTAACATTAAATATTAGGCCTAAAATCCCAAAACGTCTGGGAAATCCTTGGATTCTTGTGCAAGTATGGAAATAAGTACATTATTAATGCCAGAATAATTTTCTAGCCTGGGTGTGTAAAAAAAAAAAAATCATACAAAAAAGATCCTGAGGTCACCAGAAAATTGAACAATAGCTTGTAAAACATGTTAAACATCAGAAAGGATAATAAAAAAAAATTACCCCAAGACAAACAAATACTGAACATTGTCATTTTGTAGATCTGTTACCTGCCAAAAATGGAGAGGAGACAACCATGCAGTTCTTGCTGGAGGTCGTGGAAATCCTCACCAGCTATATCCGGAAGACTTTTGACAGGACCACTAAGGTCCTGGACTTCCACCATCCTCACCAGCTGCTGGAGGGCATTGAAGGCTTCAACCTGGAGCTCTCTGACCAACCCGAGTCTCTGGAGCAGATCCTGGTGGACTGCAGGGACACCCTGAAATATGGAGTGAGGACAGGTATGAAACCTAAAAGCTGCAGCTGCAATCGGTAACTTTCATTATCTTACACAGATACTTAAATAAAAAAATGTTTTTTGAGTATTGTGCTTCTTTATCAATTTCAGGTCACCCCAGGTTCTTTAACCAGCTGTCCACTGGATTAGATATTGTGGGGTTGGCAGGAGAGTGGCTTACCTCTACAGCCAACACTAATATGTGAGTACTGCAACACAGCTTTTTTTGTTTTCTTTTATTTTTGAAGTCATTAGGTTCATTTGATTCAGCTTGTTTTAAAGCCTTTTATTGTACTCACTGTTTTTAATGACCCATGAAGAGAGAGGCTCTCAGCAAGAGGAATACTTCAAGGGACATACAGTAATTACTGTCTTTGACAGAGGAATACCCAGCATGCTCTAATAGATTGTCAATCAAGCAAGAAAATAAAGAGCACAAAAGGAGACATTCATATGGCTACTCCCTGGCAGTATTGCCGATGTTGGCCTGCACTTAGGCTGTGGTCACATAATTCAGCCCTGCAGGCAAACTAAATTGCATATTGATTTGCATTCACAGTTTACATGGTGTCTTTGTTCTGTGTATTGCTGGTTCCTGTGACATAACAACACTGGGAGGAATAAAATGAGTCTTTTCCCATCACAGGATCGGTACAGCAGCCATCACCGCGGACCTGCTCAGTTCTGCTAGTGCAATAAACCCTATGAAAACTGAGTATTGAATGATTCCGTGTCAGAGGAGAGTGTGCAGGTTGTCACTGCCAGGGCTGTAGTTTGTGGACAGGTTGAACTGCATTACATGATATTTTATAGACTGAGAGGAATTTGAAGTGTTTTGCCACCTAATGTGTGCAAAGGGAATGGAACAAAGCATAGATAGCAATGGTGCTGCATTTGGTTGCGTCAGTGAAAAGATGAGCAATTAGTTTTGTTTATAATAATTTCTGCAAATTGTAGCAGATGAAATAACAGGTGAAAATACTGATATGTTGTAGATTTGTTTAGCAGAGCAAAACTGGACAATATAAAGGATCTCTAGTCTAATCAGTACCCTGTACCACTGTCCACAGCTCATATTCAGCAGATAGAGTGTGGTATGTCACTGAGCATTTCTCAGGATTCCCCATCAATTGTTGTTCACCCACAGGTTTGTTGAATATGTTACCAAGCTTAGTGAC
The DNA here is from genome assembly GCF_007364275.1 of Archocentrus centrarchus. NCBI lineage: Eukaryota > Metazoa > Chordata > Actinopteri > Cichliformes > Cichlidae > Archocentrus > Archocentrus centrarchus. The sequence goes on from NC_044366.1 coordinate 17,848,485, forward strand.
TTTGTTTATATTAAGCATGATGAAAAATACTAGGCAATAAAGCATTAGACTACTCTCCACAAATGAGCTTCTGCATAAAGTAAAATTGTTGTGATGTAAACATTTTCAGTCCTATTCCATACATGTATATTTACTGACAACTTCAATACAGTCACCATCAAGATATACTTACAGGTGTCCCTGTTTGATTTGAAATCAAATATAATTTACTTAGTTTTCTTTATATTTTAAGGAGGAGGAAGAGGATCTCTTTAGCATCCCTATGGGGCAATTTATTGTATAATTAGCAGAAATCATACAAGCATCAAGTAAAATGCAATGAGTTGGCAATAAATATACAAAAAAAGCAACATTAACAATAAAAACCTAATGAGTTTTTCAGTCTATGTGTCTTGCATGTTGGCATACAGTAACCGGAGTATGATGGCAGCAACTTAACATCCTCTGATAAAGAGTGGCTAGGATTAGCCAGGATAGACCGGGCCTTCTTCAAAGTTCTCACCCTATACAGACAAGGAAGGTCATTCAGGGTCACACCTGCAATTTTGCTGCACGCTGTAACTATACCTTGAAGTCTCTGTTTGGTTTTTAGGTTCAGTGATCCGTACAAGCTGATAAAAGAGAATGTAAGAACAGAGTCAATAAAACATTCTCATAAAAGTGCTATCAACATGAAAACCACAAATCTTGCAATACAAGTACGTGTGCTGGTGAGCTTTCCTACAGACTGCATCCACCTGAAGCTCAGTGGTCGGCTTATTATCAATTATAGTGCCACAGTATTTATACTGTGGCACAAAGTCAACTGCCTCATCCTTCTAACTGAAGAAAACTAACATCATACCAAGAAATGGTGAAGACTCTGCCAGATGTCTGAGATGTCCTGCTGTCTAAGATGCACAGCAGAAGCGTAACATACCAGGTTTTGATTTTAGACATGGAGCCACCATATTTCCTGCTTTCATCACTAAATTAAATTAGCTGAAAAATACCTTTGACTCATTGGTCTGTGTAGTTGTTTTCCTGCAACATAAATGTAGGCATTTGTCTTCTTCTTTATTGGCTTATAACTGATCTCTCATCAGCAAATAATTTCCTAATCACAGCTCATCACAATAGCTTATCGGAAGATTAGTATTTTTAGGTCTAAGTTTCGTATTCTTTAAAAAGTGTCAAAATTTACAGTAGACTTCCCTACCATTGGTTCAGCTATCAGTCCATCGTGTGGCTTTTAAAAAGTAACTTTATTTTTTGTTATTAGCGACATCAATGTGGATGAGTTTAACTTTAGGGTGGAGGTTGCTTACACACCAATTTACCTTTATGAATTACTCCATCAACCCTAATTACCCCTGGCAGATATTGACTGACACTAATAGACTGACAATCACATCCCGGTCTTACATAATCAGAATGAGTGAGTCTAGTCTGCATGAATGAATGCAGTGAAATTAATGTGCGACATCCGTGAGGGGCATCTGACTTGTTTATTGTGTCTATGTACTTTGAAGATGCTGTGAGGCACAGTGCGACATACTATAATGCTCGCAGTGATTCATTTACTTTCTTTACATGAATGGACAGATATTGGTGCCAACAGAAGAATATTGGTTTGGAGAAGATGTATGAGTTTGTCTATGCTGTAATTCCAAATTGACTGCGCTTCTCTGGGAAGTTGGTTTTCAGTGTAGTTTGGTTATGTGGAAAATCTGGTAAAAAGGTAAAAGGGTAAAAAGAAAGTACATCCTCCTTCAGTTCTAATTGTTTTGTTTGACTTTATAAGTCTCTCAGATGGTTGTGTAGGAATTATGACCCACTCTTCTTTACAGTGTTGCTTTCAGTTCATTGAGGTTTGTGGACATTCACTTATGCAAAACTCACACTTCAATCAGGTTGAGGTCTGGGCTTTGACTGGGTCATTGCAACACCTTGACTATTTTTATTTTATTTTTTAAGTCAATCTGTTGTAGATTTGCGGCCGTCCTTGTGATCATTGTCCATTTGTGTGATTCAGGTTCGGTCAGGCTTTAGCTGCTGGACAGATGGCCTCACATATGACTCTAGAATACTTTGGTATGCAAAGGAGCTCATGGCCAGTGCAGTGACTACATGAGGTGTTGATTTGCTGTGTTTGGTTTTCTGTGTATTATAGCCACACATCTCCACTTTGGTCTCATCTACCTACAGGACATTGTTCTAGAAGTCTTGTGGTTTGTCAAAATCCAACTCTACAAACTTAAGCTGTGTTGCCATGTTCTTCCAAGCCATACTTGTTCAGCCTTTTTTTAATTGTACTGTTATGAACTTTAACATTTAACATGCCGACTGAGGCCTGTAGAGTCTGAGATGTAACTAATTATTTCTCTGAGCTTGGGGTGAAGTTCCTGGGATGTCCACTCCTGGGAAGATTGGCAGTTGACTTGAAAGTTTTTCATTTGTGAATAATCTCTCTCACTGTAGATTGATGCTCTTATAACACTTCCCAGATTGATGGGCAGTAACAATTGCTTCTCTAAGATGATTGCTGATGTATGTCTGTGTAGGTTCTCTGTCATCCAGGGCATAGTAGTCTCTGGAGCTTGAAAAAAGGTGAATGGACTTCTTGAAGACATTTCACCTTTCATCCAAAAGGCTTCTTCAGTTTTAAAACTAAAAGGTGGAGGGTCCCAGGTATTTAAACCCCAGTGGGGGTTGTCCCTCCCCTGGAGGTCAGAGAAACTCAGAATAATTTTCTCCAAGCATGACATCCCAGTAGCGGCACCTGACTGGTAATGACCTGTCCTGGTAATGACATGGTGTAATATGTCATGTTGTTTTTCAGCTGAGGTTGTAGTTACCTAAGTTTAAGAACTGGTAAGCAGCTGATTTTTATTATGTTCTGGTCCATGAAACCTTGGACTTGAAAGAGGAGGTACTTTCTTTTTACCATGACTGTAGCACCTGCACCTGCAACACTTTTTTTCCCATGAGAATAAAACCTGAGTTTGAGCTCATTTTTTTAATAGTCTCTTACTGTCCATTTCTAAAACATTAATATGAATTAAGAATTGTGCTATATTTTTAACTAGAAGTCAAAGAGGGTGAGTTCATTTAGCTCTTGTGGGTTCATCTGTTTTTGTTTTTTTCCAGGTTCACCTACGAGATCGCCCCTGTTTTCGTGTTAATGGAGCAGCTGACTCTGAAAAAGATGAGAGAGATTGTTGGCTGGATGGATGGAGAAGGTGATGGCATATTTTCTCCAGGTAAAATCTCAACCTGTGATCAACCTCTAATAAAAGTACATGTGCATGAAAAACTTTGCTTCAATAAAAGTTCAGCCATCAAACTATACTCATGATGCAAAAGGTCCCATTTTAGAGACAAAAGAAACACACACTGAGATTATTTAATTATAAATGTGTAAAAAGGTGAGGCTAGTTTACTTTATACAGCCGGTTACTTAACCTATATAGAGGCATCATAATTTATTTATAATAAGGTTATTTATTTTTTAAATTTTGTATGTGAATCTGTAAAGTTACTTGTAACAATGGCAGACAAAGAAAGAAACCAGAGTAAGAAAAGCAAGTTTTGCCTTTGAAATGTGGTGGCGAAAAATCCAAAGTATTGCAAATGTGTAATTTTCTGTTTCTGCAGGAGGAGCAATTTCCAACATGTACAGTGTGATGATTGCCAGATACAAGTTCTTCCCAGAAGTTAAGACCAAAGGCATGGCAGCTGCACCCAGACTGGTCCTCTTCACCTCAGAGCATGTTAGTCAAACACTAACTGTCCCTGTACTACTGAATATTATCATCTCGTCAGCTGAGTACATTTATATTAAGTTTGTGGATAAATATCTGTATCATAGTGATGAATGAAGAACTCCTGTTCCTGCAGAGCCACTATTCCATCAAAAAAGCGAGTGCCGCTCTGGGGTTTGGAACAGAGAACCTGATCCTTTTGAACACAGATGAGAGGTTTGTTTTGTATTTAACCTACATGTACACAGCCTGGTAAAATATTTAACATCTGGAAGACATACTACTGCATGTCTCCTTCTGTTCCAGAGGAAGAGTCATTCCTGCTGACTTAGAAGCCAAAGTAATAGAGGCTAAGCAAAAGGTAAATGTCTGCAGCAATGACTCAGAAGTCGCCCTGCTAACATTTTTATTTGCTCCTTTCAGTTACTGCTTAAAGTGAGGCACACTTACATGAGCTGCAGAGTCTGCTTGTAGCAAAGGAAACACTTAGTATGCTGGAGAAGTGAGGCTATTTCAATAAGGTTAATGCTTCTATCTGTTCACATATGATGCTGCCCTGCTTTTAAGTAACTCTTTTCTTCAAAGGCAAAGCAATGCATAGAAGAAATGGGGAAGCAATTTTGCCCCAACAATAGCATCATTTGAGAAATGTGTTTTAGCCCATCTCTTTGATGTTGACAATCAGGGAGAAAGAAAAGAACATAACAACCTGAATTCAACCAAGAATTGTCTTTTTTTTTTCTTTTCTTTTTTTGCCTGTGCTTTTGCCTTGCAGGGGTATGTTCCTATGTTTGTGAATGCCACCGCTGGTACCACCGTCTACGGAGCTTTTGATCCCATCAATGAAATTGCAGACATCTGTGAAAAGTACAACATGTGGCTTCACGTGGATGTAAGAGAATATTGATCTTCAGTGCAAAAAGTGAACACAAAGCTGTACATATCAGCAGTCTGCTGCAGCATTATGATCAATATCTATATGTTCAGTGCTATTATCATGTTGTGAACCATGCAGGGTGCATGGGGAGGAGGTTTGCTGATGTCCAGGAAACACAGGCACAAGCTGAATGGAGTGGAGAGGTAAATGGACACAACACATAAACGAATGAACGCAAGCAAACATGGGTTTACGTGAATTTCTTACACACCAACTTCACCGTTGTACCATTCAGCCTGTAAAAACAACTTCACATCTATATTATATTTAAGATAGTCATTTCTTCTGATGAGTACAAATCGTAAATTTGTCTACGAGGAGTTTGCAATACAATCTGTATATGATGACGCCCCCCCCCCCCCCCCCCCCCCAACACACACACACACACACACACACACACACACACACACACACTAATTTAACAAGGGAAACACAACCAAACAGTAAGAGGGACAAGAGGACAAGAGGTGAAGCTGACTGCCTTGTAGTCAAACACTAAACTTTTAGTTCAAAGTGTAGTCTGCCACAATTTGAAACACATAAAGACTTTCAGTGCAAGCAGAAAACAAAAGAAGTCTGTATGAAACAAAGGGCTGAACCTTAGCCTCTCTATCAGCCATGAGAGAATTTCAGCTATGGTGTATAGGTGAAAACAGGCATTCTTGGTGCCCTCCTTCATTCTTTCTTCTTTCATTTGCCAATTAGAATTTAGGTGCATGAAATTATGCAAGCTTTTCAGAGAAGACCAGTAGGCCAGAAAACTCATCTGCTTAAATGTGCAGGCACATACAGATAAGTATCATATACTTTGGAGTGAAAAGGGGATAAAATGTAGAGAGAGAAAACAAGAGGGCTAAGAACACAGCCCTGAGATACCCCATACTTCATTAAAAAAAAAAGAATTTTAAGTATTGTTGTTGGGAAATTTTGAGATTCCCTTCCTGATAAGAAGTAGTAAGCACGAGTGTTTTAACTGAGTGCAGTTTCAGTGGAGTTACAAACCAAGAGATATAAAAAAAAAATAGAAATCTGTTTGCAGAGAACCAGGATGAAGGTGTTGTTTGTTAAGTAACAGTTAAATCACATGTTTTTAAGGGAGTGGGGGAAGCACTTGATAAATTAACACCATTTGGCATTATAGGTCCCAAAAAATGGAATAAGATTTTTGGAAAATGTTTTAAAAACCTGCCAAAAGAGAGACTATCTGAGATTTTAAAAGTAGCTTAAGATGAGGAATTAATTTTGTATCAGATTTCATGTGTTTTTAATCTGCTTTTGGGAAAGTTTGAGTTTTAAACTGAATTGTAGAGCTGGGAAAATTCAGGGATAGACATCAGTAATTTAAAATATACTCAAGCCATGCCATTTGATTGAAACTAGGGTGTAGCCCTGTTTGGCTCTCCAGTTTAAGTAGAAAGGGAGGAAGCTGGAAAAGTCTGTCTATACGTCACTAGAACAGTTTTCCCCAGAGCTTGTGGCTGCAATCAAAGGAGCCAGAAATAAAGCAAATGTTCTCCAGGTGAAGTTAAGCTGGTGAACTAATATATAGAGTAGTAAATAAACCATCGCCAACAATACATGCGCCGTCTAGTGTTATTTTGAATTTAATAAAAAAAATGATCTGGAAAGGAGAGACAGCCAAGAGTGCAATCTCAAATGTGTAGTCAGCTCCCATAATTTCAGATTCTAAACTACACATTTCAAAAGACAAATAAATATGCACAGTTATTCCGTTCAAATCTTGAGAGCGCCTGTATCTTTTTAGACTACCAGACTCAATAAGCACACACACACTTCCACACCCTCACAGAGCTCTGTTTACTGTTTCAATATCTGTGCAGGGCCAACTCAGTCACCTGGAACCCTCACAAGATGATGGGAGTGCCACTGCAGTGCTCTGCCATTCTAGTCAGAGAGCGGGTGAGTATGTGTTTTTTACTTTCCTAGTCCACACATACCACCTCTACATATGGACATGAATATGCACAAATTAATCCGTGCACAAAACATCTTTCACCAAAACTATCTTGTTTATCTCTCATCACAATTGCTTCCATTGCAGGGACTGTTACAAGGCTGCAACTCTATGTGTGCTGGATACCTCTTCCAGCCAGACAAACAGTACGATGTTACATACGATACTGGTGACAAAGCCATTCAGTGTGGGCGGCATGTTGATATCTTCAAGTTCTGGCTCATGTGGAAGGCAAAGGTGTGCTTTTATCTGGAGAGCTTCTGTCAGCTATGCTGCCATATGCAGAATAAGATGGTAACTGCTTCTTTTTCTCTTTTAAAGGGAACTGTAGGATTTGAGCAGCATATTGACAAGTGCCTGGATCTGTCAGCCTACCTCTACAGTAAGATCAAAAACAGAGAGGGATTTCAGATGGTGTTCAATGGAGAGGTGAGATGACTATTTCCACACTAAACATTTTTTAAATTAACATTCAGAGATTCACTGCATCGCAAATATGAACTGATGAAAAATGTCTGTGTAATACTATATCTGAGCTTTCCTGCTCTACAAAACAGATTTTTCATTTGCGATGAATAACCACAATAATTCAGTACTTGATGCCTTAATTTGGTTTTAGGATTGATTGGGTCAATTTGCTTTGTTGACATGTTGACAAGAAAAGCTGAAAATACAGAAGGCAGCTTTTTTATCAGCACTCATTACAAATGTTGTTCCCATTTTCTCTTATCAGCCGCAGCACACTAATGTCTGCTTCTGGTACATTCCACCGAGCCTGCGTGATTTACCTGATGGGGAAGAGAGACGGCAGAGGTTGCACAAGGTAATGACTCCTAAATCTGCAGTTCCCCTGCACTCTTAGACTAATTTATGCAGCATTTTCTTGCTAATGTTTATGGATTCAGAATGTTAAAGTCAAGCACAATTCTGTATACATATGCTTTGTTTTGCATGTATATACACACTCATCTGCCACTTTGTTAGGCATAACTTACAAGTACCAAATTGGCCAGCCTGTTTCCTTCAGAGCTGCCTTAATTCTTCACAGCATCAATTCAACAAGGTGCTCAGAGATTTTTGGCCATATTGACATGATAGTAGGGCTGCATAAAACGATTATTTTAGTAATCGAGTATTCTATCGATTATTCCAGCGATTAATCGAGTAATCGGATAAGAAATACTTTTTTTTTATTAACAGTTTATCTGCATATTTTAACTTCCGTAATGCAGTTTCTCGCCATGTGAACAAACAGCAGTGAATGGAGCAGCTACAAAGTTCTCTTTTCTTCACCTTAACACTTGCTGATCAGGTGCTTGATGAAGGACCTCCAGCTGTTTCACAGATTTAATGGTGGTTACTAAAAGAAAAAGCTGCTGTTTTGGACGCTGGAAAAACGTTTCCTTTTTCACTACTTGAGCTCACCGTCACAGCTTCGCCTCTTTGCGCTTGCGCAGTTAAAACCGCTGCCTGCTATGAGTGTTTTGAAAAACTAGTGGCTGCGGGAGCCATGGCGCATGTGTGAGTAATGGTGTAATGCTTTGTATTCACAAGCATTCTCGAAAATACGTTTCTACTGCAGGTCTATATTTAGTCACTAATAAGGGATTAAAGTATAAAAAATATTTTGAAGGAGCCCCTCGGTCCTGGGGGGCGGGCCTTCCGGTACCGAACCATCGCTAGTGCTAATGGCCCGCGCTCGCTAGCAAACCAGTTCTGGTAGCTACAGCTGAAGTAAAGACAAAAATAGCAGCTGAAATTCTCAGCGAGCACAACACACACAGAGAGCAGTGGAGGCGTGGAAATGCATGTCAGCGACAGTTGCCACCCGTCCCGTAAAGTACGGAACACGGCATGTTACGGAGCCGTATTCCACGGAGTCCCGTAACATACGGGGTTCTGTATTTTACGAGACAGGTGGCAACTCTAGTGATGATCCACTCTGTGTTAAATGAAATCCATCGCAGCGACGGAGAGCTTTTTAGAATGTGTGCTTGTGTATACGTGAGTGATTCACACTCCAGTCCAGTAGGTGGCGGTAATGCAGTTCTATGTTGGTTTGCCAGCCCCCAATAAACCCACAAAAAAACGTCAGCACTAATGCTGCTAATGCTAGTGAGGAGCGCCGCTTACACCGAGACAGCTGAGCGCTGCAGAGTTTAAACGAAGCATCGACACAGTAAATTTGTGTCGATAAATTTTTAAAATCGATTTAATCGAGTTAATCGATGAATCGTTGCAGCCCTACATGATAGCATCACGCAGTTGCTCCAGATTTGTCAGCTGCACATCCATTATGTGAATCTCCCATTCCACCACAACCCAAAGGTGTTCTGTTGGATCGAGATGTGGTGACTGTGTATTCAGTTCAATTCAATTCAATTTATTTCAATTCAGTGTTATTTATACAACACCATATCACAATAACAGTTGCCTCAAGGCACTTTATATTGTAAGACAAAGACCCTATAATAATACAAGAAAAGCCCAACAATCAGACGACTCCCTATGATCAAGCACTAGGCAACAGTGGGAAGGAAAAACTTCCTTTTAACAGGAAGAAACCTCCAGCAGAACCAGGGTCAGGGAGGGGAAGCCACCTGCCATGACCGGTTGGAGGTGAGGGGAGGCGGATGGGACAAAAGGCACACAGTGGAAGTGAGCCAGAGATTAACAGTAACTAATTATTAGCCTAGAAGTAATAAATGCGTGAATTAGCTTTTCAGCATCAGTCTGAGACAGGATGTTTCTAATTTTATGGATCTTATTCAAAAACAAGAAAGCGGTCCTACATATTTATTTAATGTGTGCATTGAACGACACATCCCTGTCAAAAGTGACTCCAAGATACCTCAGTGTTACTGGAAGCCAAGTTGATGCCATCCAGAGTAAGTGTCCAGTTGGACATCATGTTTCTAAGATTTCTAGGGCCGAGTACAATAATTTCAGTTTTATTTGAATTTAGAAGCAGGAAATTAGAGGTCATCCAGACCTTTATGTCTTTAAGACATTCCTGCAGTTTAACTAATTGCTGGGGGTCATCTGGCTTCATGGATAGATAAAGCTGGGTATCATCTGCATAGTGATGAAAATATATGCAATGCCTTCTAATAATACTGCCTAAGGGAAGCATGTATAATGGAAATATAATTGGTCCTAGCACAGAACCCTGTGGAACTCCATAATTAACCTTAGTGTGTGAAGAAGACTCCCCATTTACATGAACAAATTGGAGTCTATTAGATAAATATGATTCAAACCACTGCAGTGCAGTACCTTTAATACCTATGGCATGCTCTTATCTCTGTAATAAAATGTTGTGGTCAACAGTATTGAATGCTGCACTGAGGTCTAGTAGGACAAGCACAGAGATGAGTCCAGTGTCAGAGGCCATAAGAAGATCATTTGTAACATTCACTAATGCTGTTTCTGTACTGTGATGAATTCTGAAACCTGACTGAAACTCTTCAAATAGCAGATGAGTACACTGTGGTTATGAAGTGTGCCAAGAAAATATCCCCATACCATTATATCACTATCAGCAGCATACCGATCCTGTCTTCATCCATCCTGCCATGCTTTCATGTTGTTTGCACCAAATTCTGACCCTACCATCCGTCATGGCAGAAATTGAGTCATCACACCAGGCAACATTTTTCCAATCTTCTATTGTTCAACCCATGTGAATTGTAGCCTCAGTTTCCTGTTCTTTCCTGACAGGAGTGGCACCTGGATTGGTCTTCTGCTGTTGTAGCTCATCTGCTTCAGTGCTCAACATTGAGTTACATCATTCCTATCAGCTTGAGGCAGACTGGCCATTCTCCTCTGACGTCTGACATTTTCACTCAGACAACTGGTGCTCACTGGATATTTTCCTTTTTTTCAGTCCACTCTCTGTAAACCCTTGAGATGATTTTGTGGGGAAAATCCCAGCAGATCAGTTTCTGAAACACTCAGACCAGCCTGTCTGGCACCAGCAAACATGCCATTTTCAAAGTCACTTAAATCACCTTTCCCCCCCATTGTGAAGATTGGTTTGAACTTTAGCAGGGCATCTTGACCATGTCTACATACCTAAATGCATTGAGTTGCTTCCATGCGACTGGCTGATTAGACATTTGCATTAACAAGCAGGTGAACAGGTGTACCCAATAATGTGGCCGGTGAGTGTTTTAATGTTGGAACAAATCTCTGGCTGATAATTTTACACATTTTTTTTTTTTTTTGCAACAGGTAGCCCCAAAGATCAAGGCAATGATGATGGAATCAGGGACTACGATGGTGGGTTACCAGCCACAAGGAGATAAGGTCAACTTCTTTCGCATGGTCATCTCCAACCCTGCTGCTACCAGGTCAGACATCGACTTCCTGGTCGAGGAGATTGAGCGACTGGGGCATGAATTGTAAGAGTTACACCCGTATTTTTTTTTCATAAACATTTTGTCTTTTCCAACTCCGGAGAGACTCAGTCTTGGCTTCGTATCCCCTTTGTCTCATAAAGACGTGGAGTTTTGCTTATAGGTATTTTCTGCCAGTGCACAACAAATAATAATATGCCCTGTGTGTTTCTGTCTCTTTTGTCTTTTGCAACAGTGACATGTACTTTAAACATTTGCACAACAGGTTATCTGAGTAAAAATGATTAAACACAGTGGCATTCTTGAGAAAGCATATGTGAAGTGGAGATAAAGCTGAGTTTAACATGGGGTTTCAATGAAATATGCAATAGCAAGAATATCTGAACACTTGATGATTCTGTATATAGCTGCTATGAAAAACCTGCTATAAAGACTGGTCAGTATCAAAAATCCAAATATTTTTTCATAAAACACAGTGTAGGGAACCTTATATAGTATATATTTACTATATGTGGTAATTATTATTCCATAAAAAGTAAATATTAAGCCAGTTGCACCATGACATTGTAGCTGTTATTTTCCTTTGATATACATACATAAGTGGAAATATATAACACAGTCAGTCTAACAGATTCTGTACTTGGTTGCTGTGTTTTTAGAGATTTTTGTGCAGAGTGTGTAAAGTATTGTTACATTGCCTTTGTGCCAAATGTGTCCTAGTTTTACAGTGAGAAAATCCTATATGTAAATCAACCATGTGTTATGTGGTAGCTACATGACTTTGTTTATATTGAGAGATTATACTTGTGAATAGGTTATCTGCTATTTGTAATGTACCTTCCTTCCTATTTGGAAACTCTGCTGTATTATATCGCAATGTTTTGAATAATATTTATGTCTTTTAGTGTATTTGTGAACCAAAGAAGAGTTATGAATGTCCCTTATTCTTCCTTATGGAGGGTCTCAGATGTTTGTATAAGAGTACTTCATTTAACGCCTTTAACTTTAGTGCAATCAGTGTTGTGTAGCTGTGCAATGTCCTTGTGATTTATTGACTGGCAGTGTGGCCACTACTGCTGGTGCTTTGTTAATGATAAAAAGCACAACGCTAAACCATGATCACAGGGCAGCTTTTATTCAAGGGACATATGATTGTCTGTATTATAATGTGTGGAGTGGAGTAAAAGTATAATATGCAAAAATTTGTCTGTCTGAACATCCTCACTGTAGGAACATTTTTGTGTTGAGAAAAATATCTGTGCAAAACAAGGAATGATTGTCATGGGATGTTTTGCCTGAACATTGAAGTGCACAGTATTTGCTACTGTAACAAGACTTATTAAATAACTGAACACTCCTGAATTAGGGGGATAATATGTCCTTTGTCATATTCAGTGTAGGCACTTTGACAAATCATTTGCAATGTATTACTGATGTATCTAGAAGGCTAATAAAAACATGAGCTTTAGAGTGTGTGTGAGCACAATACTTTGCAGCAGCTGGCTTTACATCCTCGTTGTTTTAGGTTCGACAGACCCCACTGTTGCATGTGCATTATTAATAATTATTCAACAGTCTTCTGACCTTATGAAAATCCAGTTACCAAATATTGAAGTGGCATCTCTTCCCTTTACCACAAACTGGGCTTCCACCTTGAGCACACTGATTGAAATAAATACAGAAATCACCTTAAAGCATTATTATTACACCAAATAAGAAAAAATCACATACTTTATGGTTATGTGTGCTGACTGTATATAATGTACAAATTGGAGCTTTTCACTATAATTTTAAATACAAGGCCCAAAGAGATATAAGTGCAAGTAAGGGAGGCCATCGGTAGGCTAAAAAATCCAAAATAAACCTATCAGAAAGAAAGCAAATATTGTAAGAATGACCAAATCAAGACTCTGATGTATTCACAAAAGAATGAATGAAGTGGCCAGCTCAGAAACACCAAAAGGCCTGAAAGATCACAAAAGTCAACTAAAGTGTATGACGACAGAATTATTTCCATGGTTAAGAAAAATGGCAACATCTAACCAAGTCAAGAACATTTTCGATAAAGTCAACAATCAAGAGAAGCCTTCGTGAATGGAAATACAGAGCAGTATTTACAATAGTGAACTTCACCTGGACCACGTCCGACCCGCGAGAATATTACTGAATTCAGGAATTGCCTAGTGAGGAGGGAAAAGTATTTTCATATGTTTATCAAAATCAAATGAATCAAATGCCTTCTGAAAAGTAGCATGTGCCATTTCCCCACACAAAAGTGCACAGTTTCGGGGGCCTCAGTAACAACCGTCAACATAACACAGAAGATCATGGTAAGTGCAAGCCTTGGACCTCAGCAAATAGAAATAAATAAAAGCAACAGGCCTCAGTTATAAGAAATGTTACTCTTTGCATGAAATTAAAGTAGCCTGGGATCCCACAAATAAATACAATAAAGTAAAACCAACAGACTTTGACTGACTTTGCATTAAAAAAGAAAAAACAAATCCACAACTGGATCCCAGAGTTCAACAAAACGCTCCAGTACTTTGGTCTTACCGAGACGGGTCATCATGAGAGGCTTCAGATTCCTGCACAGATTTTCAGAACAAATGGTGCTGTGTGCTTGAACTTCCCCCAAAGTTAATTATTTTCATTGTTTTGACCATAATCTCTTTAAAATCGCCACTTAATTTTGCGCACACAACGTTTTGGTGAATGAGACAGTGAAGTGCGTTAATGCTGGGAGCGACAGTCTTGATTCTGTTCACTAGGCCCCTGTTTCTGCCAATCATGGCAGGAGCACCATCCGTGACAACCAGGCTGACTTTTTCAAATGACAAGCCTTCTTTTGAGATAGCTCCTCCAGCTTACCAAAGATAATAGCGCCAGAGGTAATGCCCTCCAGTGGAATCAAGGCCAGTACTGCCTCTTTGAAATCTTTACCATCAAAATATCTGACAAAAACGCACATTTGGGAAATGTCATTATTGTCGGTGGACGTATCAGTAGCTAACAATAGGTATCTGGCTTCTTTGATCTCATTGATTACAACTCGCTGGACATCCTCTGCCAAAACATGGACACAGCGAACAACAGTTTTGCAGAGACGCACTTGTTTCCTTCCCTTGTTCACTTGCAGTCAGGTTAATAATTCTGTTGGCATGGGAGTATTGAGATTTCAGCGCAACAATTTTTCTCTGATGGGCCTCTGACTGTTAAGGATATGACTCTTTGAAGCTTGCATGCTTTGTGTTGTGGTGACAAAAGGAAGCAAAATTAATATATCAAATAATAATAATATATTACTTAGGATACAATATTAATTTTATTTTATTTTAGGAGCGCAGCTGGGCCTCACAGTGTCTGCCAAGGAAAATCCTGGCCCTTGGACAAATGTAGTCAATGATCCTGTTTACAAGGTGCAAACCAGAAGAATCCCAGATGGGAAAAGAAAAGTATGGAAAAGGATAGAAACAGCTCATGATCTGAAGCATGGGCATGTGTGGTTCCAGTGGTACAGGGTCACTAGTGTTTATTGATGATGTGACTGCTGATAGAAGTAGCAGGATGAACTCTGAAGCTTGCAGGGCTATATTCTCTGCTTAGATTTAGCCAAATGCAAAACTGATCAGACAGCACTTCACAGAGCAAATGACCCAAAGAAAGTGGATATTCTTCAATGGCCAACTCAGTCAGCTGATCTCAACCCAATAGAACATGCTTTTCAGATATTAAATGCACTACTGAAAGCAGACAGGCCCACAAACAAGCAGCAGCTGAGGGTGGCTGCAGTAAAGGCCTTGCACAGTATCAGAAGGGAAGAAACACACCATTTGTTGATGTTCATGGATTCTAGACATCAAAAAGTCAGTGACTCCAAAGGATTTTCATCCAAGTATAAAAACAATCCTTACATTATGAAAACATGTTAGTTTTTCCAGTTAATTTGAAAAATATGTATAAAAGTGTAATTTCTACACAGTTCATGAAATACTCTGGTTAAACTATTTGAATTAAAACTGAAAGTCTGCACTTTAGTCACATCTTGACTTTTCAATTTAAAATGAACTGTGGTGATGTACAGAAATAAAAAAGAAGAGCAATTGCCCAAGAATTTACAGACCTAACTGTAGGTGAGGGGCCACAGAGATATACTTTAAAGTAATAAACAAACAGGAACACTAAAATAAATGGTATTCAAACAGCTGATAATATTATACTGTAAAACTTACAGCAGAATACTGTAATTTTATCACAGAAACGAACTGTTTACAGTGAGGACACTGTAAAATAACAGTTTAATGCTGAAAAGTGCAGCTGCCAATACTTTACTGTAAATTTACAGGGACATTCTTACAGTGTGCAGTGGTCAGTTAGATGACAGACAGGTTTCTGTGGTGGACATTTAAGACACATCATCAGTTCAAAATCATGTTTTCACACTGGTGAAAGAAAGGCCAGTGGCCTCCAGGACCTGAGCACTCACATTAAAAGACCTCCTCTCTTCCTCACAGTCCAAAGATAGCTTAAGTGCATCGAGGTGGGAGAGCTGCTGATAACTAACAAACTATAAATTCAACCTATGAAAAGGAAAATGTGGCAGGATTTTGAAACCATCTTGAACAAAAAAAAAAAAATCCCAAAATAAGAGAAGCTGTCCTGATTTTTTCCCTCTTCTGGTACATCTTTTCAGTCCACTTAGCTGTCACCAGCCACTGGGCAGATTAATCACCCTGGAGGGACTTTTTATTGGCTGACCATCTCACAGCTGAGATTTCATGAGCACCCCCTGCCAATCCCTTCTCCTCTCTTCATCACTCACACTTTTGTCATAAAATGCATTAGACTGTGATTTCTTAACATTTTTCCCCTGCAGAGCCCATTTCAAGGATCTGCCTGGCTGTTTTATTTCGACTGTTTCAGCGGCTCTCCTCCCTTCCTCCACCAGGCAGACGCCGGTTCTTTGTTTCACGCTTCAGTGCAGCGATCATTACAGACCTGATGTCGGGGGGTTGCTTTGTAAAGTTACAGAAAGCAGCAAATTAAAGGAATAATCACTCATTTCAAAAGAAATAATAACTTCTCGCCACATCTACTGTACAGGGGGAGAGTTTTTTCAGCTCTGTGGATGGTAGCATTGTTGAAGGTTAAATGTGCTAAAGCATAATAACATGGCTAATTTGGGAGCAGGTGCTGGAGAATCTTATAATGATTAAATGCAAATGAAACCCAGTGTTCAGCTCCTATAGCTTGTTATGGTCTAGTAACTCTAGACTGGATGCTGCTCATCATAGCAACAAATACAAAATACAAGTATAAAATACCAGTCCATTTATAGTACAAGAATATTCCATTAATGTATGTAATGGTAAAAAAGATGTGGAAAGAGGAGGTTTATGGCTAAGTTACACTATAAAAACAATATTTGAAGGCATTGGTGACTTCCAGTATCAGTAACTCTGTCAATTTTAATCATAGGCATAATTAAACATTTTTGAAAAGGAGACTAGGGGAGTAAAATAAAAAGAAGGAGGATGTAGCAGCTCTGTTTTGCAGTACTCTCTGCAGATTACACGTGGCTGGGCCGCCTCTCTAAACACCAGACCGTGAAACACTTAATGTCTGTCTCTGCACTAGTCTCTTCACCCTCCATTTCACACCTGGCACACACACGCACAGAGGATTCAGCACTCGTTATAAGACTGCAAGTGAAGTGAAATAAAAGGCTGTGATCATTCTCTCTGCGTTTGTTTCATTGCCACAGCGGACACATTTTTGTTTAGTTGAATATTTTGTGGTTGATGCAAAAAGTTTCCTCCTACACCCAATAGGCCACACTACCCATCTACCCCTCCTCAGCTGCTGCTCCTCTCTCTTATATATCTATGAGTCTTGTCAGTGGTTTCCCAATGTGCCAAATATATCTCCCTCCCCTGGGAATCACTGCCACATTAGCTTCCTGATAGATACTGACAGTCCCATTGTGTGAGGCAAGTCTAATGAAATGATGATGATGATGATGATATTGACTGCAGGCAGCTTGCCCCCCCCCCCCCCCCCCTTTTTTCTTTCCACACAATCCATACACACATGCAGCTATCCCCCGTAGCTTAGCCTGCAAACATTTTCTGTTTTTAACATTATTACAACAGTAAAATGTTCCTGCTTTTATTCTTGTTTAGTAAAGGATGATAATCCTGTGCTCCTGTCCTTTGAGACATGTTCAGGTGCTAATGCAACCTGTACATGCTCTCAAATTCAAGCCAAACCGCAGCCTCGCTTGACAACACAGTGATAAGAGAATCAATTATAAAACCTTAACGCCTTTCACTTCTAAAGTCATTATAATGGGTTAAACTTATCTAAATAGCTTACTCTTATTGACTACATGCCCCCAGCTTGATTAATCTTAGCAGAAAGTAGGAAATTAATAGTCCAGAGACTGTAACTTGCTCGTCTCCATAGCTGGGGAGTGTAAACCTAATGTGGCGCTTGTTATAATCTAAAGGCTGCTGGTAAATGTCTCTGCTGGACATTTTCTAAAGGAATAAGCACAAGCCCTGGAGCAATTACAATGCAGCTTACCAAGTTTCCCTGTGCTGATTGCTATCACACATGCTAGATGAACTAAACAACCCCGCAGCACAAGTGTAGTGCTGTTTTCTGCACAATACTTCAGTCTGAACCAACATCTTTTCCTCTTTTTTTTACAGAAACTATAGGGCAGGAAATGGGTGTCTGGTCATAAGCAGCAACAACAACACCAACAACTACTGGTACTGGTATTTGGCTCCACTGCTTTGTCATCTTAACACAGGCTTTTCTAATTCACTTAGCATTTTATCTCTACCTCCCAGAACAACAAAGTACATTATGTCAGCAGAGAGCATGTATTTATTGGATGCTTTGATGCTGCAAAAACTGACCTCTCGCAGATGTTCAGCATCAAGCAAGTAACCCTGACAGTAATGGTTTATTATATTTGTAGCTATGGCTTTGCTTACTGTGTCGAAATGCAGTGTGTGTGTGTGTGTGTGTGTGTGTGTGTGTGTGTGTGTGTGTGTGTGTGTGTGTGTGTGTGTGTGTGGAGAGTAGAGAGGAGGCATTAATGTCTTCCTCACCATCTCAGGCCAGGTATCTGTGGTAAAAATGCCTGAACAAAAAGACAGTGCACTTCTGTGCAGCTTTAGCTGTAAATTTGTTGAGGGACTGAAGAAGTATAAATCTGAGAATGCTATCCAGATCAGTGATTGCACAGTTTTCAGGCGTCAGCAAGATGCTGCTGAAATGCAGTGTTTATTTATCTGCTCGTTGAAGGATCAAGTATCAACATGTAAAGTATATTTCTAACTGGCAGAAGTGCTGATATGAGGAATTACTATGGACAATGAATGGTTTGAGTCATAAACAGTGTGCTGCTGATCGCTGTCCATAATAAATCAAAAGGACATAGAGCTGAAGGCCTAAATGACTAATTGTATATTACAAAAGCAACAATAGCAGACAGATCCAAATTATCATAAGCAGCACAAAACAATTAGATACATTTTTTAAACATTTTTCTTCACAAATTACAGACTAATGGAAATGTAATTGTTAATTTTTGATATAAAAAATACATATTATAAATATATTTTCATTAAATAAGGACAGTGTGGACACTGGCTGCTTTTTCACTTATTTTCAGTCAAGTACTTATACCTGACCACTTTCAGAGGAGTGTTTGTTTTGTTTTTCTTTGTTGTTTTGCTTTGGCTTTTAGGTTTTGGGGCAGTTTTTTCTTTGTTTTTTTAACACTGATCTATGAATCACTCAAGCATAAAGAATGCATCCAACTCAAGGGATGAATCACTTGTCTTTTATGTTTACGCATAACAGACAACTTAGCAAAGAACCAATTTTAAATTGTATTTTTGAGCACCTTGTTACTAGCACCCTGTTGGAAAAACATATAATTTGTTCCCATTTATTTGATTGAATCTATACAAACTGTCAAAGATGACACAGTTTGACAGGTATAAAATAATATTTTTGCACCAACAAACACTAACAAATACTAACAGTCTGCCTTGATCAAATTTTTACTGTAGCAGAAATAAGTTCATTAGCCGACACACAAATCCAGCAGTCTTCCTCAGAAAAGCTTCTGGACTGCTTCTACTGAAGTTGTAAAGCAATTTGTTCTTTAGGAAGTAAAGTTTCCAGATTTTAAGAACCAAGAAGTCTGATTCCCTCTTGTTAAACATGAAACATTTTTAAAACATGGTCATTATAGAAGTAAAGTAAATCTAAAGTCTAAGCAGTGTCATGGTTGGTGGCTTCAATAGAATTAAAGGATTTGAGAATATTTGGTTTTCCCAAAGGGTAAATCTGAGTAAATGTAGAACAGAAGTCTTTATTTTTAGCAGAAAAGACTTTGTATGTTGATGGTATGTTGAGCACCTAACAAAAGGCATCTTAGCCTTTTTGCTTGGAAGTGATAAAATAAGTATGTGCTGTATCAGTAATAAACACAACTCTTACCCAATGTGTTATTCACATTCGGCACATATCATGTATTGAGACTTTAATAAGTTTGTTATTAACTTTTAACTGACTTTTTTGTACTTTCCTTGAAGAAAATGTATGATTTTTCAGTAACTGTCAGATCGGTTTCAGGATTTTTATAATCAGTATTTTGATCTCCTGTGTTAAATCAGAGTCCAGTTACAGCCCACAGAGAGACACGATCAAGCTGAGCTCTCACAGACGCAGAGACTGGCAGGATAACTGATGACTGATGAGGTGAATAACAGTGCTGAGCAAGTTTATTGCAAATTATTTGATAAGAGCTGCTGCGCTACAGAAATATTCAAATTTATGTACATTAATCTACTCCATGAGCTCATGCTCCTTATAGAGTTGGTGATATCTCCTATCACAGTTTGATCATAGGGACTTTTGGGGTTTTTTCATATCATTTTCAGTCTTTTGTGTCTGCTCTGGCACAGTTATACAACTGAAATCAAATCTGCCATGTGATTATTCATGTTAATAAACTGATATTTTTACAGACATTTATCAGTCACGTTAATGTAACAGATGGTGAGAGGGTTGGAACTTACTTTTTTCTAAATCCATATTGTGGAGTTAGATGTTAGATGTGCCACAGTTTGACCTAAAACTTGAAATCGAGCTTGAATAAAACCAGGCACAAACTTCGAATATCATGAGTCACATTTAAGAACAACAAACAACAAACGTGCCGCTCGACACCAGACACGAGTTAAAACACACAGACCAATTTATTTAAATGATCCCAAACAAATTAAACCGTTAAAAGCAATTAAGCGGACACATCACAAATGAGAGGCTTGAAACTGAATGTAACATTCTTTTTTATTTCAGTCTTTCCTGTTTTCATCCCATCCATGCTGGCTCCATTCCCTAACCTGAAAATGTGAGCAAGAAAGAGGACTTTTTGAGTCATGAGTCAATGCTGTTGCTGAGGTAGACTACATGACCAAGTGCACACAGAGCTGAATGACTTGTTTTCACTACCAGCTGAAATGTTGCTCATGTTGAGACATGATCTGGGCTTCTCTTGCTTCACACTTGCCCCACAATAATTATATATATATATATATATGCAGCCCACGTTTGACCATGTTTAACCTCCTTCCCCACAGTGCATTGCATATGTCATGATTTCTGATTTATAACCCCTGCTCCTGTGATAGGTTCAAACTAGTTGCCACTGGGTTTTATGCCTTTAACAAGCCAGTTTATTTAAGAATATTTAATAATATGCACCACAGAAACCTAAAATAATGAAGGTCAATCTTTTGCATAGGTTTGCATAAGCTCAAAGGTAGGAAACATCTTATTTGAAATTTGCACAAATATTGTAATTTGAGCAAATAATACCCCCCCGCACCCAGCGCTACCTGTGTTTCAAGCCTCTCCGCCCACAGCCTTCTTATTAATTTACGGATCTGTAAGTAATGTAAGTAATAATCGGGCCTAAAATTACACTGAATGTAAAACATTGCAGAGGGCTGCGCCTCCTCCGCCTCCTCATCATCTTCATCACCGGAAGTGCTGGGAAACCAAGAGCCACAGGAAACAGGACATGTTCCGAGCCGCCTGCTAACTACCTGACAGGTGTCCCACCCTGACTCTCACATTCAGGGAAGCATGGGAGGCTCTCAGAGCGTCGAGATACCGGGTGGAGGCACAGAGGGATACCACATCCTCAGGGTAAGAGCAGATTTTAAGGTGGATGGGGAAACGTATAGACTGTGACCTCCTGTTAGCCGCAGAGGGGTGAAGAAGAAGCTAACGATAGGGGTTTTTTTTTTTCTTTGGAGGAAACAAACAACCTCTACAGCTGGCTAAATATTGATGTTAATAGAGGCTTGTGTTTGACACAGACCCCCAAAGAGGACTCACCCACACCGAAATCTGTTCACATGGCTCGTTGCCATCGTTGTAAACGGCTAGTTGTCACTGCGTTTGAATGAACGCTGCTGCTACGCCCACACTGTAGCTCCAACCACTGATGTGTGAGCCTGCTAATAAACTTTCCGTCTAGGCTATTTAAATTGCATATACTGTATCCATGTTAGGCACTGGACACGATTAATTGCCATTCAGACGTGCAGTTTGTAAAATAATGAGTAGATGTCCCCTTACTCCCCAGCAGCCTGCATGATGCCAGAATAACCGGTGTGGCTACTACATGTGAATTATGGAGATGGGTGTGTGTGCCTTTTTTATTTATTTGAAAACGGTATACTCCACTAGCTTTGTTGTCGAAGCCACCCAATATGTTTCTTCACCAAATCATAGGCAGGGGAAATGGGTCACACTAAAAGTGAAATGCCAAATGTTTGCATTTTGTGCTTCAGAAATGCCTTCTGTGTCAAGGCACTTGCCGCAAGGCAGTATTGGACAGTTCCAACAATCAGATGATCCCCTGTGGACACACCCAAGGCAATGGTGGGAAGGAAGAACTCCCTTTTAACGTGAATAAACCTCCATCAGGGAGGGCCAGCCATCTGCCATGACCGGTTGGGGGATGAGGAGTCAATGAAGAGAAGCCAGTATGGGAGAAACATGATCTCTGTTTCTCATTCCTGTCAGTACTCTCGCTGCAGAATTTTGGATTAACTGAAGACTTTTCAGGGAACTTCTAGTACAATTTGATCATTTAGAATAACGTCAGATAATAATACTAGCAGGATCACCAGTGTGACAACAGCGATTTCAAACATCCATGAAAGTTTGAAACTCAATTTCAATGCACCCCCCCCCCCCCCCCCCAAAAAAAAACAGTCTGCTCTAAATTAAAAACTATGCAGCATCAAAACATTGCTTTATCAACCACATGTCAGACATACTATACACAGATTAGAAGTGGAAACAGCAGGTCTTTATGTATTAGAATATCCAATAAATAACACAAGTTAATAAATAGAATAAATGTCATAGAAATTATTATTCATAGGCTGGAAACACACCATCAAGGAAGATGGTGCCTTTCTCACATTTCAAACATTAACTAGAGCTTAAAAAACAAAACAAAAATGCAGCAATGTCGTTATGACTGTGTGCAATGACATCTAAGAAACTCCAGTAAAGGTTTCCACACCTTTTTGAATTCTTCTCTCCTTCCTCTGGCATGCAAGTCAGTTTTTCCAGTTTTTTCCAAAGCTGTCATCTCTTTCACACAGACAAAGCTATACCCCCCCCCGATAAAGCTGTCATCCTCTTGGCCTACAGGATCCAAACTTAATTAAAGCTGACTGTCTAGATTTAACAAACATCATTTTAAATATTCTGGCTTATTTAAAATACAGGATAAATAGAGTCGTGTTTCAGGCTGGTTTTTCGAATGAGGCAAAGATCTTAAACTCATTATTATCAGAGGAAAGAAGCTGGATAGGTGCACCTCTTTTATAATTGTCTGTTTACTTTTTCTTTTTATTAAATGCATGCCATTGTTTCCGCTCTCCAAACTCTCTTTGCCCTGCACATATTATCCTTGACTTTTGCCTCAGTAAGTTGTAGCTGTATCCATGTCACTGTGTAGATCAAATGTGGCTCCTTAACTGTCAGGTAACAACAAAGACAGTTAAATAGCATGTTAAGCTGCTTCACAAAGTAAAATAACAGGTTAAGGCAGTTTCCAAGATAGAAGATAATGAGTCTTCTTGGAAAGCTGCACTTGACACACTTGCCATGAGCCGGTAATAGATTTTTGTAAACTACACAGTGGTGTGTGCTAAAACAGAGATTTCTAGGATTTCACTGAATGCTGCTGTTGTTTTGTGACACATCTTGGTAGCTGCCTTTTGTCTCCCTTGCTCTATGACATTTACTGATGGGTTTCAAGTCTTATTGAATACAACATGTTGCTCATTGTGTAAATAATGGTAAAGCGTATTCTTTAGGTCTACCTTGTGACTGGTGTTCAGTGTCCCTCAGTCAGACACACCCCTTACTCACCATATAATTTCAAAAAGCCAAAATGCTCAGCTTGAGGCTGCATCCATCTTTTCCAAACAGGCTACAATTTATGCTGTAGCCAATATTTTGAATATTTCATCTTCATGGATTTCAGTTTGTACACACTTGCAGTAACTGTATCCATTGTGCAGACAAAGATTTGCATTCAAATGATTTGGGGTTTTTTTTGGTGAAATTATATCAGCCTGATATAATTATTATCATAATTATAATTATGATCTGTAGGTTCAAGAGAACTCGCCAGGCCGGCGTGCAGGACTGGAGCCATTCTTTGATTTCATCATCTCAATCTGTGACACTCGGCTGGTAAGTTTCCTGTAAGAGCAATGATAGAGCATCAAGCTGCTGGTCACACACAGCCACAAATAATCTGAGGAATGATTTGAATGCACTGACTTTTAATAGAACAGGGACAATGACACCCTGAAAGAGCTGCTGAAGATGAACGTGGAGAGGCCCGTCAAGATGTTGTTGTATAGCAGCAAGACGCTGGCCGTGCGGGAGACGACTGTCACCCCCAGCAACATGTGGGGCGGCCAGGGGCTTCTGGGAGTCAGCATTCGCTTCTGCAGCTTCGAGGGAGCAAATGAAAATGTTTGGCACGTCTTGGTGAGTGTACAGATCTGACTGAAGCATTTGAGTTTTGAGTTGTTCCTATGACCTCATGTGTTGAGTTTTGAGTCCAGGAAGTGGAGCCAAACTCTCCTGCAGCACTGGCAGGTTTGAGGCCTTATGTGGACTACATAATAGGAGCAGACACCGCCATGACTGAGGTACCTGGTTAAGATTATTTTTTATCTAAATGCTGAAATTAAACCGGCAGCAAGTTTACCCAATGTGCTTTTTAAACAGAGCGAAGATCTGTTTTCCCTCATTGAAACCCATGAAGGGAAGGACCTGAAGCTGTACGTTTACAACACAGACGCAGACAACTGCCGCGAGGTGGTCATCACTCCAAACTCTGACTGGGGTGGAGAGGGCAGGTATGATAGTCACCAAGAAAAGCCTTCTGGTGCCAGTTAAAATCTGTGCGCTTTCATGATATTGTGTAAGAAGATGATGTACAATTGGTTCTGCTGGCTCACTGGCGACAAAACCATCGTCTTAAAACCATAATCTCAAGGTTTCAGGTGATTGTAATACAGAATCTGTTCTAGCATGTTTTTAATTGATTTAGAAGAATTGTTATAAGTGCTAAACAGGAGTTTAAGGTTTTTGAGGAACAGAGTCACCAACTAGACAGGTTTCTACATTGTAGCATGTTAATACAGCTATTATATCAGGTTCTAAGACTGTAAATTTGCCACCTAACATCATCTATATGATGTCAGGTGGCAACGATATAAGAATTTTGGTGGAAAAAATTCATCTTCTGGCTACATAATCTTTTTTAGGTAGGAGATGTCAGAAAATGAATATTCCAGTACAATTTATAACTATAGAAAGTGATGGACACAACTGTGTACGTGGGGACCAAAGGGGTTAAGGCTACTAAGTGACACTTGGGATGCTGTTCCTCTTAATGCAAGTTTCACCACTCAGCAGTCATCTTGGCACATATTGGGTAGTTATTTTTAAAACCCCATTCTAAAAGAATATAAAGGGAGTCATAGGTGTAATGGTTTTGGTCACCTGGCCGTAAAAAAGCACATGCATAGAATCAACAGCTACCTCTGATTAAAAACCATTTCAGGTGTTTGGTGGCTTTGTTCCAAAATAAGGTTTAAAAATGCCCTTTTAACTTCAAGATACTCACTTATCAGTCACTTTATTAGGTACACCTGTTCAGGTGCTTGTTAATGCAAATATGTAATCAGCCAGTCACATGGTAGCAACTCTCATGTAGGCATTTAGGTATCTCGACATGGTCAAGACGACCTGCTGAAATTCAAACCGAGGATCAGAATGGGGAAGAAAGGTGATTTAAGTGAATGTGGCATGATTGTTGGTGCCAGATGGACTGGTCGGAGTATTTCAGAAACTGATGATCTACTGGGATTTTTCCCACACAACCACCTCTACAGTTTACAGAGAACGGTCCGAAAAAGATCAAATACTGAGCGGCGGTTCTCTGGGTGAAAATGCCCTGTTGATGCCAGAGGAGAATGGCTAGACTGCTTCAAGGTGATAGAAGGGCAACAGTTACTCAAATAACTACTTGTTACAACCAAGGTATGCAGAAGAGCATCTCTGAACACACATGTCAAACCATGAAGCAGATGTGCTATAGCAGCAGAAGACCAGATGGAGGTACAGAATTTGGCATAACCAACAAAACCATGAATCTGTCTTGCCTTCAATGGTTCAGGCTGCTGGTGGTGGTATAATGGTTGGATGGTATTTTCTTGGGCATTTCTTGAGCATTGTTTAAACGCCACAGCCTACCTGAGTATGGTTGGTGACCCTGTCATCCCTCTTAGTATACCCATCTGCTGATGGCTGCTTCCAGCAAGACAACTCTGCATGTCAAATAGCTCAAATCATCTCAAACTGGTTTCTTGAACATGACACTGAGCTCACTGTACTCTAATGGTCTCTACAGTCACCAGATCTCAATCCAATAGAGCACCATTGGGATGTGGTTGAATAGGAGATTCACATCATGGATATGCTGCTGACAAATCTGCAGCAACTATCAAGTCAATATGGACCAAAATCTGAGGAATGTTTCCAGCATCTTGTTGAATTGATGCAATGAAAAATTAAGTTAGTTCTGAAGGCAAACGTGGGTTCAACCCAGTACTAGCGAGGTGTACCTAATAAAGTGTCAGAGTGTGCTTCTGCTGCACACGTGCAAAGTTATGCAAAATGACAGCTTCATTAATGGCCCAGTTCACTCATTCACTCAGATATTCAATATCTCATAAACAAAAGCTAGTTCCAGTTATGGGTCATGCAGCCAATAAAAAATGTAATTCTTTACTACATGAAGGCATAGATACACCTGCCACCACTTTTCTGGCTCATAAGTTTCAGTTGGTTTGGTTGTTGAAAAATTCTACTATAATTTCTGAGTGCCAGGTTTTTCTTTAGTGTGTCTGATGCTGTTCCCTCACAGTATTTCTGTATTTCTGCCATGTAGTCTAGGCTGTGGGATTGGCTATGGTTACCTGCACAGGATACCTACCCTGCCATTTGCAGAGGGTAAGAAGATCAGTTTCCCAACACAGACTCATGATGAACCACCTCCTTCACCAAAAGATGGCTTCACTGAGGTGAATTGGTATCTTTAATAGTTGCATCTAGAAGTAAACATCATTTTGATATTGTCTCGCTTCCAGCGTTATTAAAATGTACTGATGCAAAGCACCGTTGGTTATCAGGTCCACCTCTCTGCTGTTGTTCCAACTGTTCCAATTGTTGTGTCGTCTTCTGACTCGACGGGATTAGAGCGGGGTCTCGCCGGCTTGACGGTCAGCTCAAATCCAACATCAGTCCTGAGCAGTCACACAGGTATGCTGGTCTCTCTGACTGTTTAGCATTTACTGTTTGAACTGATCTGAGGACAAGCCGTCACTGAAATTAATTTGGAGTGCAAGTGAAACCTAAATGGAAGAACAGTCCTTTAAGAGTAAAGAGGCCTTTAGAAACCCATAAATGTCTCTTTATGATTGTCCTTTTAAAAAATGATTTCAGGAGCTCCTGCTGTCCCGCTGCACAACCACGTAACCCTCTCACAAAATGTTCCACTGTCTGTCAGTCCTGCTCCAACGCTACCAGGTTGGTTAAATTACTTGAGGTGCTTGTAGCACCCCAGTTATTGTGCCAGATAGTCTGTAAAATCCATACTTTCGGATCCATGATGTTAGTCTGCTACACCTCTTACTGTCTCCCTTTTTGTTGCACAGGTGTAATGCCCCTACCTGGAGGTCTTCCACCTTTTCCTAATTTACCAAACCTAAATGTCTCCTTGCCAGATGTGAGCCACGTATTGCCACCGGGAGTTGGATTACAGCGTACAGGTATAATTTTGTTTTCTCAAGTGTGCTTATGTTCGGTTGTAAAGGATAAGTCTGATGTTATTGCGTTTTTCTTACTGTCCCATGCAAATTAGAAATGTACTGTTGCACTAGTTGGCATGCTGCAGTGTAAAGATGACCATAGGCAACAAAATGCAATTTAATCCTGTTTGAGAAACTTTGGTAGAAAAATAGTATCCAATGACTTGCATGGTAATAATTTAACCTTTTTTTTTAGGAGTGAAGGCAGGCTGGCTGAACAGACAAGAATTATATAGTTGGGATAAATATATAAAAAACTATGTATTAAAAATGTTTTCTTTTAAAGTTTTGTAAGCTTTGCATTTTTGTCTCCATTGTTTGTGTGCATGCACATTTTTCCTCTTAAATTTAAATGCTGCATATGAGTCATGGTGACTACTAGATTCAGTCATTGCACTGGCTCCTCTGATTATTGGTTAGTAGATGTGGGTCATAGCAGCAAAGATGTACTGGTCTTTGGTCACCTCCATTCTGGATGGACTGGTGCTTATATAGCACTTTATCACTCTATTTGAGGTTTCAAAGCACTTTCTACTCCAATTCTCATTCATCCAATGACACACAAGCATTTCTTTTTAGTTTCCCACCCCTCCAAATGTTTACAATTGCAGTGTAAAGGAGCTTTAAACCAATTACACACAATTACAAAGTGGATCATTTTAAATAATGTGAAATTTGCTTAGCTTACCTGCAGGTGGAACAATTCCTTACCTTAAATTTTAGAATACATTCTCCAGTCAAAAAAAAAAAAAAGTTAAAAAATTCATGGTTACACACATCCTATGTATAAAAGAATAATCACAATTTTGCTAACTAAAGGGTTTTGTTTGTCATCCTCTGCAGGTCTTCCCCCTCTTCCAGCCCTCAACCTGCCGGGTGTAGCCCCTAGTGCAACGCTTCCTCTGTCCAACTTTGTTGCACCCCCAGTCTTTGCCAGTACTTCTCCTGCTGTTACACAGGATAGCACAATCCCAATGAACAGTTTTCTGGCCAAAACCCCCAACTCACCATCAGTGACCACCTCTGGATCGATAAATATCACAATGTCTGTAGATTCATCTTAGCAGAGCAAAAATTGAGGATGTTGGCATGCTCTTTAAAGTCCTTACACAGTAACCTACCCATTCACCCCAGCACTCTGCTGACAAATTACTCGCGCACACAGACCATCAGGATTGTTGTACGAGCTGAACTGAGACAGTGGAACTGGTATTAAAATGGAAGACATCCTGTCCTGGAAATGTCAGAATAAAGGTCCTGCATCCAAAAGGTTTAGTGTAAGGAAGATTAAACTCCTCAAAAATGTTCTTAAACGTCCTCTGTCACAGAACTTAAAAAAAAAAAAAAAAAGTTTAAACAACTTTTAAAATGTGGAAAAATGTGTTACTCAAAATGTGCAAGTCAGCATCTTCAAGGATTATACTACTTAATGGGAGGGTAGTGCTGTAATTTATACTACTGGGATCTTCCATTAGAAAACAAAGCTTGCTTGCTGCAGCATTGTAGCCTTTTTTTTTTTGTCTTGTATAAAAATATTTGTAAAGTGAGATATTGTTACCTTGATTAAACTGATGTATTTTCTCTATGTTAGCCTCTGGTTTTTCCCTTCTGTGGTTAATCTTGTCAGTATCCTTACTATGGCTTCTAACTATGCAGTACTAAACAAAGCCAGAGGGTGGCAGTCTAATCATACATAAATGCAGGTAGAGCACACCTTAAAATTTACAGAGTGGATAGGCACTTGAGCCACTTAATTTTTTTTTACAGAAGCAATAATGTACAATACCATTAATGGGGAGAAAGTTTCCTGGCATTTATTCACTCTTAGCAGAACTGTACAATTTGTACCCGAAGTGGAACATACAGCCCTTGAACAGGAAGAGCAACAAAGCAGCAAAATTAAACCACTCCAGGAAACGACTCTTAAATTGGGAAAAATTTGAACTCTGTACACATTACTGCTGCAGCTCAAAATTTGAAAATTCATCTGTACAGCATATACAGTTTCCAATTCATCTGTTAATATTCCTGCATAGGGTTTTTTTTTTATACAATTCAATTTTTCTACATTTGGTTATTTTGTGCATTAAACATAAGTATGCTGTCCCAATCTACATGACACTAGTTGCCACTTGTATGCTACACATTACATTCTCATGGCTAAGTAACTCAAATTAAAGCCTAACATTTGTGGGAAAAAAAAAAAAATTACCCAAATCAATGGTGAAATCTTTGTAGTTCTACTTAACAATGACTGTCCTTGCCTCACAGTAAATTAACTTCTAGCAGCTGAATCATTTGCACCCTGGCAGGACCATGTTATTTCATCTAAATGGTGGGCTGCCAAAGTCTTCCTTCGGCCCTTTAAGGCTTTGTCCATCAGCAAGATCCGAACCGAGTGTCCAGTCACATTTTCTTCAAGGTATGTAGTCAGTTTCAGTGCTTTTGTCAGACCTTCAACAAGATCCATTTATCCATGTCCTTTAACACATCCCTTCACTGTCCCTCCAACTGATCAAGCCCTGGTAAACAAGTAGAAGCCTGGCACAGGTTAGAGGAGGTCAGGCGATGCACCCCACCCGAGTCCCTGTTCCTTCCATCACTGGCTGTGCCTCCTCTCCTCTCCCAAGCCTCTGAAGAGCTCTGCAGGTGCAACTTCAGTCATCAAGTTTAATTTTTTTTTTCTTTTTGTCACAATTCAAAACTGTCAATATGAGATGTTACTAGAGGAGGCTGGACTTGAGCCAACAGCACTCATTTGCAGATTTCCAGAAGAGCTTGATCTCCGCATGTGAGGGAGCAGGTAGGGGTCACTTCCCAGCTGGTGAACATCTATCCGGTCCTCCTTCCTGTATGCCAGGCACCGCCTTATGAAGGCCTGAAAGTGGGAGAATGTATCCAAAATTAACAAGTCATAATACATGATGATATTTTCAAGACAAAAGCCACGTGCAACTTCTGCTACCTTTGCTTCATTACTGCAAACTGGCTTTACAGGGAACTGAACGTCGGTAGCTTTGAGTATGGTGTTCTCCTGCAGGATGTCTTGTTGTGACTGATTGTGGCCAAAAGGCTGGAAAGAAAGAAAGAAAGAAAGAAAGCTTTATATCAGGCATAAATTACTGACATCAACATTGCTGAAAGATCTGCTGTCATCCTTACCTTCCTTCCATAGAGACACTGGAAAAAGATGACACCCACAGACCACACATCCACTTTGTTGGAGATCTTTGGAGGTTCTTTACCAACCACAAAACATTCAGGAGGCAAGTACCTGACACCACAATAATCAAAAAATAAATAAAATTAGTGGTTGGTACATTTACAGTCAGTACTGTTACAATTTTAGGTTACTTATACATTATTTGAACATTTCTATTTTATGCCACTTTTGACCTACATTTAACTTTTCTGTTCATTATCAGTTTTATGGGTTACTTTATTTATATAAAGCAAGGGCTGTCAAAGTTTAGTCCAGAAGTCACTGGTGGCCCTAGGCAGCATTTTAAAGCAACGGTACAATCATAGACTGTAATAGTGCCTTAAACCAGCATTCCTGATGGCCACCAGGGCTGTTGGTTTTTGAAAGATTACCAGCACCCAGCTCCCAAGACTAGAGGACATATACAGGACCCACTGCACCAGGCGGGTCACAGCCATAATTAGGGACCGCACACATCCTGGACACTGCCCCTGCCTTCTGGGAGGCGCTACAGGACACTGTACACCAGGACCTCAAGACTGAAAATCAGCTTTTACCACAGAGCTCGTACAACTAGTGAACACCAACTATATCAAAACCAACAGACAATCCCTATGCACATCCACTGTGCCACTTTAGCACACTGCACTCAGTTGTAAATAAACCGTTTATTGCCATTTATACTGCCGCTTTCTGTAAATATTGCATCATACTACCTCTGCTCACTGTAAATAACAGAACCTTATTCATTTTATTTATATTTCTATCTTGTATTCATTATTTCAGCACCTGGAGGATTGCCCCAACAAGATTTCATTGTACTGTGCAATGACAATAAAGATATCTTATCTTCTGTTTGTATAGAAGTCTATGGGAAAACGACCCTGTATGACCTCAGTAACATTTTAACAGGTTTATATGCTCAGTCAACTGTTTCAAATTCATTTTGTTAATGATAGTCATTTTAAGAGACAGAAAGGAGGATTATCCAGTCACGCTGTTAGCCAGTGAGTGTGCAGTTTCCCAGTTAGCTAACCAATGGTTGACCATTGTCCTTTATCTACAGTCGTACTATTACAGCAGTGCAGAATAAGACCAAGTGAATACATCTCTTCTGCATCAACTCTTGTGTTTTAGCTGTCATAGCAGACTAAACCTTTATAACACTGACAAATATAACTAGTTCTACAAAATTTACAACCATTGTTTCCTAATTGTTTGCCCAACTATATCTGGCATCTCATTTGAGCTTTTTCTTTTTTTTTTTTTAAATTAAATCCCTCCTCTGCCATCCCTGATCAATGTACTGGACACCCAACTTGCTCGAGGACTCTGCTGTAAATTAGCCATCTTTGACTGCAGCTGGTGAAATTACTTTTTTTCCTGCACTGGAGATCCACTGTGAACCGCTGTATAACTATAACTAGAACCTGCAACAGGCAGAGAACAAGGACTACGAGCTAAAGTCTAAGATGATGGAGTGTAAGTTCAACGGCAGATTCACCAAACAGGCAGTTGATCATACTCGTGTTACACACTTTCCATAAATAATTTGGCAAATGTTTCAACTGAAAGTGATTCCTGTGCAATCACCTGATAACTCAAAAAAAAAAAAAAAAAAAAAGTGGATGCTTTACTGTGTGGCCCAATCGCACAGTATTTCAGTATTTTGTCCCGAGCCACCCCTCATTTCTTTATATTTTGCTAGAACAATGGGAAATAATAATCTGGTATGATAACCTTTATTCTTCAACACAGTCTGAACTTTCTCAGGCAAGCTTTGTCATTTCTTTAAGCAGTCTTCTGGAACAGTTCTCCAAACTTCCTGGAGGACATTCAAAGCTCTTCTTTGGATGTTTGCTGACTTTTGTTCTGCTCTCTGTCAAGATGATTCCACACTGCTTCAATAATGCTGAGGTCCGGGCTCTGGGGAGGCCAATCCATGACTGAATGTTCTGTTGTGTGTTTTTCTATCCAGGTATGCTTTTACTGCATTGGCAGTGTGTTTGAGATCATTGTTATACTGGAAAATGAAGCTTTTGCCAATCAGACACTTTCCAGATGGTACTGCATGGCGGATCAACAGGTACTTTTCTGTGTTCATAATTCCATCAAGTTTAACAAGATCAACACCACTGGCTGAAATGCAACCCCAAATCATGACAGTCTCCACTGTGTAGACACTCCCTGTTGTACCTCTCTTTTGACCACCTCCATACACACTGATGATTTGAACCAAAAATATATATATAAAAATTTTTTTCAAATCTGAATTTATCATTCCAATGAGACCTGTTGATTTTCAGTCCAGTTCTTGTGTAATTTGGCATACTTTAGCCTTTTCTCACAGTTTCCCTTTAACAATGGCTTCTTGACACCCACTGTTCCACTAAGACCATTTCTGATGAGGCTCCCTAAATTTGCACTCATCTGAGCTTTGAGAACACACTACATAGAAAGTTTGTTTACAAAAGAAGCTAAAAGGGCACGTGGGTGGCTTAGTGGTGAAGCCGGTGACCACATACATATGCCGTGTTGTGGTGCGAGCGGCGCGGGTTCAAGTCCCAGCCTGCTGCCAATTTGCCTGCGTGTCTTCCCCCATTTCCTGTCTCTCTCCACTGCCCATAAAAGCCACTATGGCCAAAAATGCAAAAAAAAAAAAAGTAACAAAAGAAGCTAAAATAAAATACAGATATGACATTTAACTAGCCCATGGTATCTAAAGTAGTTAAATGGACTGTTATTTATATAGAGCTTTTCTACTCTGAGCACTCAAAGCGCTCCTGAACTTGGCTCCACCAGGACCAGCTGTGACATTTAAGGACCATTTACGTGTTTGAGGACTGTAACGATGTTAAACACTCACTGGAAGCATGTATTCCACAAACAGCTTCTGACACTTTCACAAGTGTAAAAAAACTAAATTCAGGATCTTTGTTTATGAAGGAGCATGTCTGTAGTGTGCTGTTGCTACTTTAAGGTAATCGCCTTAATATTTCCTCCTTAACTTTAAATGTTTAAATGTGATTTAGGAGCATTTCTTCTCACCAATAAGTTCCTGCACCCTGTGACGTCAAGTCCATCCCATCTACGCCATAGTTGTCATCATCCATAATTTTGGAAAGACCAAAGTCGGTGATTTTAATTTCGCCACAGGCTGTGCCATCCACCAACAAGATATTACCTTGAAATAAAATCAGAACACATTAGGTCAATGGTCAGTGACCATGCTCAATCAGAACCAGTTTAAGATTAATCAGTTATTCAGAAGGGAGTGTTCACCTGGTTTAAGGTCATAATGGATGATGGGGGGTTTGATTTCATTCAGGTATTTTAATGCATTCACAATCTGCATGACTATGGACCGTGCCTCCTTCTCAGACATTAGTTTATGCTGCTTCAAGTAGAAATCCAGGTCATTGCCCTCGCAGTACTCCATAACAGTGCAAAACCTATTGAAGAGATAAATGAGGTAAGAATAACATCCCACATTTTACAGCAAGTGAAAGGTGTTGAAAAACAAGAAATGCACTGAGTGACTAACGTGTCCGTGTCCAGTGAGAAGTAGTCGTAAAGTTTCACAATCCTGGGATGGTCCAACTCTTTGTGTATTCTGTACTCTCGACATGCATGCCTGTGGAGATGATATTTAGCAACCAAAGCAGGAAGGTCCACATGCTATGATAGACACATTCACACAGACTAACGTACTTGTGGTAGTTTTCTTTTTTCTCTTCTCTCCAGTTCTTGTTAAGTTGGTGGATTTTCACAGCAGCATATCGTTGTTCAATCAAGTCAAAAGCCTGAACGATACATAACGGTTAGATTAAACCTGCACAACACCACCTACTGAGAGTATTTTCCATGTTGTAAATGACGACATCAGCACTTAATGATTTACCTTGTAAACTTCACTAAAGCCCCCTCTGCCTAGAAGGTGCAGGAGCAGGTATCTTTCATTCAGCGTTGGATGATCTTTAAATCTTAAGATAAGGAAAAAAAAAAAATGTGAATGACAAATTATTAAGCATTAGCTTTGCTAGATCAGTTTAGTTCAGCAAAGACAAGTTAAGCAAAAGTGTCAAGTTAGACAAGTCTCACATGATCCCCAATTCTACCAAGCTTTTCCAATGTTTTAAATGTATTTGTTTTTTTTTATCTGCGGCTTTAATCACAAGTAGTCGCTGCTGCACACATTTCACAGAAGAGTTCAGTGATTGGTTTATCATATTGCAGCACAGTAGTTGATGTACAGACAAGAATAAAAGAAAAAAATAAAGACCTTCTGTTGCTTCTAACATTTTCTTATAAGGGTCATTTTAGCCAAATGACAGCGCAGCTGTGGCCTTATGTGCAAGATGAATTTCTCAGATGTGGTTATAAAAGTCTGGATTTTAGCAGTGCAGAGTAGCCAGTCAAACACTGTTTAGATGTTAACATGCAGACTTAATGAAAAAATATTTCAAAGAAACAGAAAAATGAATGATAATGGCTTTACTGCAAAATCTGCTGTATAAAAATAGAGCACAGGTGAGCACAGAATAGAAGGAAAGAAAAAACTTATTAAAAAAAAAAAAAAAAGTTAGGTTGCACTGAAGCACAAAAGCCAACAAAAATCCAGCACAATAGTTTAATTTTCCAATCAGTCTCAAAGTTTAAATAATTTCTCTTTACAGTTTCCACACAGCTCTAGCCTGTGAGCATACAATCAGAGCAAATGTTGTCAGCCATATTAACAGCATGATGTGCCAAAAATAAGAAATTTTCTACTGCTCTGAGGACACTACCATCATTAATACAAGCAAACCACTGGGTCTTCAGTTTCCCCTGGATACTGGAGTACGCGAAGACTTATGGACCGCAAGAGTGAGCACAGAACAGAAATTTTGTGTAGTTTGCTCATAGCTAAGACATCTTCACATTAGCAGACACAGCTCGGACACGGCAGGGAATTAATGGGAGACTGCAAGCTGTTCAAATTCAAGGGGTTGAATCTGTTTGCCAGCTGCGGGCGGCGCTTCACCCATGTTGACGTCACGATGATCTATAATGTGGAACAGCGAGTTCAGACACATTGAATTTGACAGAGACGTAAACACAGGAGACCCCCCCCCCCTCTTTTTTTCTGTGGTTCTCACAACACACTGGGAACAAGAAATAATATTCAAAAACCACAAGAAGCTTAATTTTGCATAACATAACCGTTTATGAGGACTGTAGCCTTCCTTGTACATTGTGTTCCAGTGTCAGTGCAGCCTCTGTCAAGGAAAGAGATTAAGACTCACTGCGAGCTGTCTTCGTTATTTATTCTCTTCAGTTCCCGAATGTGAAGGTTGCGCACTCTCTCCAGACGCTCGAGCTCTGCCTGGATCTCGGCTTCTTCCTATAAATGATTTAAGTACACAAACACAAATGCAGAGAAGCAACTTCAGAGTACTCAACTACAACTACTCGTACACATGATGAGCTCTGAATTAAATATTAACAGATGACTTGGTAAAGAGTCTGTTCGGGCCTTCCAGGGAATCTTTTGCCATTAAAAAGACAAACAAATTGATATATTAGAGTTTCCCTGTATTCTTTGGGTGATCCACACTAAAGGAACATATTTTTCATTTCAAGTGGAGAATCAGGTTGAAAAGATGAATGCAAAAAGTCTGGCCACTAATCAAACTCTAAAATAATAAACGGATCCAAAAAGGCTCAAAGGGACAGTTTTTTATTATTATTTTTAAATAATAGTATTTTTGTAGCTTCTCAGAGTCAAACGGAAAAGTACGGGCATCCCAAGTGATCTGAGTTCTTATACATTTTACTAAAGCCCTAAGTCACTGATAAACTTGTAAGGCTTGTTCGCAACCATTAGGAAAGGTCAGCTGATGCAAATTTCAAAGCTTTATGAATACAGTGACTCAAACCTTGGCCCAAAAATCAGCAGCCATGAGCTAGTTTGTGCTCACAAAGCAGGAGACAGCTATGAGGAAGAAGTCACAGGGTTTTTTGGAAGCTTTTATTTTGGATTTTTACTTAACGTTCCATTATTCTGTTATTCTCAGGAACTCTGTCATACAACTGAGACTATTCTATGATCCATTTGTCTTTGTATTGGATTTTATCATTATTTTATTTTCTAAATTTTTAATGAATATTATTTCATCTATTTTCTCATTTTGGTTACTTTAATTTTATTTATCCTTCTTTAGTCCATTTCATATTTTTATTTCTTGAAAGTTTTGTCTTTGTTACTACATATTGATTACTTTGTCAGTCATCTGTGAGGCACTTTGAACTACATTAACCTTCATGAAAGTTTGATTGAACAAAATGTTATGTTTCCGTTTACCAGGTTCAATATTTCCACAAACCTTCTTCAGATGTCCAAGTCGCAATTTGAAGATCTCTTCCTGTTCATGGTACTCTGCTAATGTCAGCCTTTCCAGGGTGAGAAAGAAACATGAATTAAGAGTATGTCTGCATTTATATAGTTTATCACTTTCAGTTAGTACTGTGCTGTAGGTTGCTAAAATCTGCTTTACTTATTAAAAAAAAAAAAAAAAGATAATAAAGCAAAAAACACACCCACAACAACAACAAAAAATATCCAACTGAATTCCAGCATCTCGGTCAGTAACGGCTGGTACAGGTCACATCTACAAAGGCGTGAACTTACAGCTGAGGTAGGCTGGGTTTTAGAAAGGGATCGCTTTCTGCTCCATTCACCGCCTTGGTTTTCCGTTGCTTTGGCTCTGAGTTTGTGGTTGGTGTTTGGGAGTTGTTGGAGGATGGAGGTTTCCTCTTGGCAAGAAGTTTTCTCTGCCTCTCAATGTCCTCTCTCTGTTGGTTTATCCACTCCTGCTGCCTGCCGAAGGACATACATTAAAAAAAAAATTTTACTTTTAGGAGTACGTCCAAATTTTAGAATTTTTCCAATTTGAATATGATGCTGCAAATATTGCAGGTGCAGGCTGTGATGAAGAACTCCATGAAATTACACTAAAGTTTTCAAAGATTTGTAACTGTATTGTAATGTGTACAATGATACAGTGAAAAATAGCACACTCTTAAGAAAAGTGAATAATTTAAAGAACTGACATGACAGTTGTCCCAGGAAAAGAAGCCCTGGAGCTCAGCTTACAACCCACAACTTTTCAGTAGCAAGGGATTAAATGTGCATGTACTGTGCAGCTTCAAGGTATGCATGATGGGCCAAACTTAAAATATGCAAAGCTTAATTAAGAAAAAAGAAAAAAAAAAAAGAATAAATAAATGGGACACAAACAATCCAAAAGCTTCTCACTTGACAAGGTTTTGGAAGGCGTAGCCATCTGTCCACTGCTCCGTGAAGGAGGCCCCATGTCTCACTGTAGTAAAATGACCTAAACGTAGTCTATCCTGCATGCTCTTCTCCCGACAGGCCTGCTTCTCCTGGGTGCTCTGAAGAACATAAAATATAGGTCTGCATGCAGGTTTACAGACACAAACATTCATAATGCAGGGTGCAGAAAACAGCTTGCATACCTTTTCTATAAGCAACTTCTTGCTCATAGTGATGCACTTATTCAAGCGTTCCTTGTATTTTTCGAGTAATTTCTGCTGTTCATCTATCTGTCTCCTGAGATCACAGTTTGCCTGTGAAGCAGAAAATGACACTGGATCAGCAGACAAAGAAATATGTGCTGTGATGTAAACATCCAAACATACAAATTAAGATTTTTACTATAAAACAATACTGTTATGTTTTATCCACCTTGTTTTTAACTACAGTAATAAATCACAATTCAGTCAAACAGCAAAATTTCCCTCTTACCCTTAGCAGGTCATCTATCCTGCCCTCCTTCTTCTCAAGGTCTAGATTCTTGGTGCTTTCAAGGGCAGCCAATTTTAACACTGTAAGGTCAGTCTAAAGTGGAAAACAAAAGAAGCTGTTAAATACATGCTCAGGAATATCAAACACATTTATGAGTGAATACAGAAAGCCAGAAATCCTCCTCACCTGAACAAATTTGACTGCCAGTTGCTTTGGATGTGCCATATGGTCCCCAAAAGACAGACTAGTAGGAGATGAGCTATTTTGCCTAACCTGCAACAAAGAGGACGATTTTATTTCATTTAAAACAAATCAGCACCACACTGAGCTACAGAAGGGTTATTTTTGCTTTTATCATAGCTTACAGAAGTGCCCTGAGTCGAGTGGGAATGTGAGTTCTGGGGCGAACGAATCACTGGAGGGGGACCTCTCACAGGACTGGACCCATTTCCTCCCTGGAACTGCAAGATAAAGAGAGGATAAGTAGCATCGCTGCCTAAGATCTGATAACAGCAGACAGCCAGTGGTTCCTTTTATTTCACTGTAATGTAGTTACAGACAGGAAACAGATCACGCCTCAGAGCTTCAACAGACAAATAGATATAACCACACATTATTTTCTGGGCACTTTGTTTTCATGTGAGAAACGTCTGACACTAAACTTACATCGAAATAATCACTTATTTTGGGTCCTCGAACAGCTGATTTTCCTATCAAGAGAAAATAGGGAGGAGTGCTGTGATTTATAAAACACATTTTATAGGAATAATACAATCAACAAGAGTAAAATTATTATAACCACCAACAGAATGACACGTACCTTGGCTACTCTCTGACTGGATCTCAGGTTTCCTTTTCCTGCCTCTGGCTGTTTCAGTCTGTTTCTTCTCTGGAGTCTGAAACATTAATTTTATTTTGTATCATTTTACAGCATGATTACTGCACAGCAATTAGAACCTTAATCTACACTGCTGCTGTATTCTCTATATACTGACGTAACGTTTTGTGTCCATTGGATATTCATAAATATTCATGCTCTATATACAGAATGAGTAAAAATACAGTGGGTGGTTGTAGCTGTAACAGACATTTTTTTTTAATGCTCTGATGTTAGACAATCAATCAATTGGTCTGAGTTAGCAAGTAACCTAGACCTACAATTAGTTTTTTCTGAATGTTGTAAAAACCATTTCCATTGTAAATAGCAGCCTTTAACCCTCTGGGGTTGATGGAAGCGCCAGCACATCCAAATGGCATCGTCAATTTAAGATGACACAGCAGCTGGACGCCACTTCGCTGACTGTCCGTTTCAACATGAACTAAAAGTGCGGATTTCAAACTACGTAGAAGTTTGTAAATTGTGTCGATAGGCCAAGTAAAACCAGAGTTATGATCAATAATCTATGCCATGTCTTTTCCTGTCTATTATCTTCATGTTTGATGCGCATTTCGTGCAGGAAAAAGCTGTAAAAACGAGGTTTTCGCTAGCAGGAAGTGCTTACAAGCAAAAAACAAAACAACAACAACAAAAAAACAAAACAAACAAACAAACAAAAAAAAAAAAAAATTACGACACCCTCTTTCCTATTGGTGGAAAAATGCTCATCAACCAATCAAAAAGATTATATAGCAACATATCGCATTTGGTTGCTGAGGAACAGGTGAAAGGGTGGTGAAAGACTGATGGCAGGTTTTGGCTGTGATGTGCCCCTCTGTTTTGTAGAGGACAGGAACTGTTTTTTTGGAGTGGCACAAAAAAGTGGCAAAAAAACACCTGCAGCGTTGCCTGCATTTTAATGTAAATTGTTGTCTATAAGGTTGCTAAATCTGTGCATACATTTTTGAAAATTACAACTTCTATTTGTATTTTAAGCTGTAAAAATAGTTCATTAAACATATTTGCAATTTTCACAGTAAAATAAAAAAAAATACGTAAAGAAATAAAAACTTTTCTACTCATTTTAAGTTTTTGAAGGATTTTAGGTCCAATGTGTTAATACAATACAGTAATCCCTCGCTACTTCGCAGTTCTTTTTTCACGGACTCGCTGTTTCGCAGGTTTTCAATCAATATTAGTGTAAAATATTTATTGCGGTATTTTCGCTGTTTCGCGGGTTTTTGCGGTACTCGTTCATCACATGCGTAGTACGTGTTGTACAGTAATGTACATATTTGGTCTATAAGTGTGTGGGGAGGGTTTATAAAAACTTAAAATAGTGTATAACTACTAAAATAATGTGTAAGTATTAAAATAAATACAGCGTCCCTACTTCATGGATTTTCACTTATCGCAGGTGGTCCTGGAACGCGATAAGTGAGGGATTACTGTATGTCAAAATGAAAAAATAATTTTACAGTCACACATGTGAGGTTGTGCTAAAAAGAACGATACCAAACAAGGCAAGGTAAACAGTTTTTAAGGTGAAACAAAGGTAAAAATCAAAAGTAGTCAAAAATGACCAATTACACACAAAACCAGTATTCATTTTCAGATCTGATAAATTACCGAATAAGCAGGAGAACTCCCTCTTTTCACATCAGACCCCTATAAAAGGCAAGAAAATAAAGCTTTAAACCAAAACCAAGAGAGATCATATGACCAGATTCATTTACAGAATGAGTACTTCATGACAAAAAAAGTATATACATGTATATCTTGGTTTAAAAAAGAAATATCCAGAATATAAAATAACCACCAGTAGGGAAGCAAACAACAACTCAAGATTGTGTTAAAAAATAAATTTAGTAAATCAAAACATTCGTCAGCATGTGTTGGTCTCATTTACAGTAAAGGTAATCAAAATGGTGTACTTAAGAAAAAGGCACAAATACTTATTCCCAATTATTTTAAGGCAAGTGTATACTGAGTATATTTGTGCCTACATATCAAACTATGGAGAGCACACATACAACCATTCAGGTTTCTAATGTGCAAGTCTGCTTCTAGGGTTAACGCATCAGCTGGGTTCTTCTCCACACCAGCAGAAAAACAATAAGGATTACGACATTTCCACAGACAAGGTGCCGGTGCTCGTGCCGGTTTCAAGGAACCAGTGAACCGCTTAAGAACGAGTCTCCGTTTCCATTGCTTTGCGAGCTGATCCTTTACGTATGTGGGTGTGGGCAATTCCTCGTCCAGAAGCGGAAGCCGAAGGGCACAAACACGGCAGAGCACGTTCTCCTTTTGCAAACTTTATTTCTTGTGCTGAGAACATATTTTTATGTCCAAACAAAACTACTTCAAAATCTGTGTGCAGCACAGCGGGATAGTCACAGACAGCGATTACAAGCAAGACAAGTATGCGCTTTGCTGCCTTTAATCTGTTATGAACTGATACTAAGCAGCATTTTCATCCTTAGGGCAGAACCTAATTCACGGCCGTGAATAGAGCATCACTTTTCTCACTTGCAGTGAAATGGCCATGGAAAACTTTAAGTCGAGATGGCAGAGCCACGCCTTTCTGCTGCTTGCATCACACATTCCTTGGTTCCAGACCAGCTGGTTTACGGTGCTGGAAGTGAACCAATTTTTTTGGCCGAGCACTGAGTAAGTTTTCAGTGGAAAAAGCGCTGAACGGTTCGAGCACTTGGCACCGTGTCAGTGAAAAAGGGCTAGATGTGACAGGTCTGTAAGCAAAATGTATATAAAACAGTACAGGTTCAGTAGAGTAGTCAAGGATGACTAATCTGGACCATGTAAATGTGGCCAGAGCAAACCGGTTCCCATGTAGGATTAAAGATATGGCCCTTTACCTCTGACTCCTTGTCACTCGAGGATCCCAGACTTCCAAAACTGTGATTTGAACATTCATTATTGGTTAAGCCCTAAAGAAAACAAAAAACAAACAACAATAATTAGTAACTGAATAAATACTCCAACAGGAAACAAATCAATTAAAACAAAAAAAAAATTAATATCCTAATTTCTGACTCACTTTGGTTCCCCCACTTGTGCTACCAGTGCTGCCCCCTGTGCTGCCGCTGACTCCGCCCATAAAGCGTGCCTCCAGCAGCTCCTGTCTCCGGGGGTCCAGGCTGTGCAGCTCCTCCATGGTGCCTGGGAGGATTAGCAACAATTCACAGTATGTCTCCGTTATTCAAGGACCAGCTTAATTGAACCCACTCCTTAGTGCCCACTCCAGTAGGCAGATGATACAGCAGCAATAAGCTTATGAGCAGAATCATGATTAATGTGACTAAAACTCTGAGGGGTGAGCAGATTTTAGTCTAGCTCTGGATGTAGACCAAATTTCTGCCATTTTCATGGTGGCATCCCCGAGGCAGGTTTTGCTATATTAATTCATTGAGCACTGAGGAGATAAGCTAGTTTTCATTATGTTTACACCAACTCTACAGGTATATGCTTAATACTTCAATAACAAAGATATCTAAGCGAATGTGTTACATCTCCAAATGCAGAGGACACATTCAGAAATTTGCTGTGTGCGGTTTTTTTTAATCATTAGAATCCAAGGGCAACGTTTCAACTGCTAGGCAATGCTGAACACAGCGCTCCTGTGGGAATGATACAGGAGCACCATGGGCTTTGGTGTTGCTGCAGACTCGGAGGTGCCTGCTCACTAAATCTGTGCTTTAATGAGACAACCATTTTGAAAGGTCTATGGAGCCTTGGCACTGCATCCAAGCTTAGAGTATAGTAGGCAGGGATTTCTGAAATCCACTTAAGGGTAGGAAAGACATAACGCATTGAGT
Source organism: Archocentrus centrarchus (assembly GCF_007364275.1). Lineage (NCBI taxonomy): Eukaryota > Metazoa > Chordata > Actinopteri > Cichliformes > Cichlidae > Archocentrus > Archocentrus centrarchus. The sequence continues at coordinate 17,891,731 of NC_044366.1, forward strand.
ATGTTCAAAATTATACCAGCTAGGATTATAAATGTGAACTAAAAATGGGTTTTAAAAAAAAAAAAAAAACAATATTGTAATTTACAATGAACTGCCAGAGGAGGTACATTTAAACCACTGAAACCAAAATAAATGTAATTCTGGTTAAAATATTTCAGAAGTGCAACAAGAAACCCACACAGAAATGAAAAAAAAAAATCTCCTTCTAAACTGAGTGAAACAAATAGTTGCAACCAGAATGTGGTTGTCCTGATTATCCTAGTTGACAAATACAAACAGAACCACACAAAAGAGTTTCACATTAAAATAAATAAATAAATCTTTCAATGATCTTAGGACTGAATCTGGACTTAATTTAGGCCCAGAGGACTTTGCACACACGAAGCTAAACAAAACGTAATTTATTATATCCTCCCATAAAAAGTCTCCCATTATGGTTCGCTTTGTAATACATTTGCAAACAACACAAAGCAACTTGACAAATGGGTTGTAACAGACAGAATATCGCTGACTCGTGAAATGATACTGACACGGGGCCATTTTATCAGATAAGCACAACAAAGAAGTCAGTGCCTAAAATGAAAAGAATCACGTGTGATGTCATTAATTAAAATTCCCTCTTGGCCAATCAGCGTCATTCACAATAATGGCTCCAACATGCTGTTATGCTTTAATTTTCAAAAAAATCAATAGCTACTTTAAAAATTAACTGGGCTAGGATATTTTTACTTCTGACATGCTATTAGCTCCTCAATGAAAGCCCAAATGATCAGTTACCTTTTTTTAAATAACTAATAATTCTGTTATTCCTTGTATGTATTCAGTAGCACACTTGAAGTACACAAAAACCAAAAAGAGAGGCCTGTTATTAATGTAGTTTTCTCATTTACATTTTTTGACACTATCGTGATTACCAGTTTGTTAAGTACTAAATATGCTCAAATCTAGCCCCACATAAGGTAAGGCAAATGTAAGCCAAAATCAGGACTTGTCTAACTGAAATGTGATCAGCACACATATAAAACTGTCATAATTATGCTCCACAATCAGAATATAACTGGGTATAAAATAACAGTGATGTGGTTTACACTGACTGACGCATCTTTACCTTAACTGCATAATTAAGAAATAAAGTTTATGAGTCTGATAATATTAACAACCCTTTGCAAACATTTGCATTTGTTTGTTTATAAGGCATTTCTCAGCAATGGGCACCCAGCCCATTTTTCCCCCAATAAATAAAGTCAGCTTGTCATGTTTGCCACGATGGATCTGTGACTTTTTAATAAAATTTTGCTCAAGAGATCATTTACTGCAGGTCACCTAATTAACACAGCTATGTTTGCCACATGCCTTCATCAATTTGAGAGAGACAAAAATTGAGAAAGGATGTTAGCTTTTTTTCCTCTCATAAGAAGTGTACAGTGCTGTGAAAAATGTATTTGCCCCTTTCCTGATTTCTTTGTTCTTGTTTTTTTTTTTCCTACACATTTGTCATACTTACATGGTTCAGATCAAATTTTAATATTAGACAAAGATAACCCGAGTAAATAATATATGCAGTTTTTAAATGATGATCTAGTTTATTAAGGTAAAAATGGCTATCCAAACCTACCTGGCCTTATGTGCCCCCTAAACCTAATAACTGGTTGCGCCACCCTTGGCAGCAACTGCAATCAAGCATTTGCAATAACTGGCTATGTGTCTTTCACATCACTCTTATTTGCAGGACTATTTTAATTCAGTCACATTGGAGGGTTTTTGGGCATGAACGGTCTGTTTACGGTCATACCAAAGCATTGTTTAATCATGAACACTGATGGCAACTAAAACAAGTGAGGCCCGCAGTTCTTGAGATGTTGTTCTGGGTTCTTTTTTGTGACCTCCTCGTCAAAGCGCTCTTGGAGTAATTTTAGTAGGTCGGCCAATCCTGGGAAGGTTTACCACTGTTCCAAGTTTTCTCCACTTGTGGATAATGGCTCTCACCATGTTCCTCTGGAGTCCCAAAGCCTCAGAAATGGCTTTGTAACCCTTTCCAGCCTCATAGATGTCAATGACTGTTTCTCAGCTATTCTTGAGTTTCCTTAGACTGTGGCATGATGTGTTGCTTTTTGAGATCCTTTGGCCTATTTCACTTTGCCAGACAGGGTCTATTTAGGTGATTTCTTGATTCAACAGGTCTGGCAGAAATCAGGCCTGGGTATGGCTAATGAAATTGAACTCAGCTTTACAAAATATGTGGTTAATCACAGTTAATTTATAATTTAACAAGGTGGGCCAATTACTTTTTCACATTGGGCCAAGAAGGTTTGCATAGTTTGTTTCACTTCCTCAATGAATAATACCATTGCTTAAAAACTGTATTTTATATTTACTCAGATTATCTTTGTCTAATATTAAAATCTGTTTCATCTGAAACATGCAAGTATAAAAAATGTGCAAAACAAACAAAAACAAAAAACAGCAACTATATAGTAACTAAATATAGTAAGCCCCTCAACACATAAGCTTTATTTTAAAGTGAATTAAATAATTAGCACAATTTTCACCTCACTACCTCTTGGCTAGAAAGTATAACTCATGCCTGGAATAAATGGCTTTTATGTTCAATGTTGATCATAATTCCAACATAAGCTCTGAAATGTCCACTGTCCTAGAGAACCAACCAATCATTTTCCATTTTTATGACTTGGTTTTGCTGAGACAGATCCACATCCACATCTCCCATTTCACCCTGAATGTTTATGCCAGTTTCACGTCATAAATACACATGAGCTGAATATTGTTTCTCAAGGATTTGCTTTTGTTTCAAACATGAAGGCCTCAGAGCATAAATATTATCTATATTCGAGCCCCTGCAGGAGCTAGTGGTTGAACCCTTACAGCTCTTGCTGTGGATGTGTTTAACTCCATGCTGCTCAGCAGACAAGCTGACCACCTGTTTATGGCAGAGACTTAGAAAGTCTTAAAAAAAAAAAAAACTCTGACATTAGATGAGCAGGCTATTTCAATCCAACTCCATTCACTGGCAACTTGAAGACAAAATAAACAGCACGGATTATAGTATAGTCTGATGTAGCCAGCCATTACTCATTTATGTCAATCAGTATATACAAACGAGGGTGGGGGGGGGGATTCCTCAGTGTCCTAGGCTGAGTACAGTCCTCCATCAATACAACATCCAATGAAAACTACTAATGTCCAAGGAAGCGTGATTAACATTAAGTGCCAACTACAGAGGTATTTTATTGCGTGATGGTTAGCATGCAGCACAGCCCAACCATGAGTTCTTTCAGTTTGGTGGGTGATCTCTATACAAACACTTAGTATTACTTAGAGTAAAGAGCTAAGGTCAAACAAGGCTACCAAGCATCCAGTGCATTAGCATATAGCAAAGTGACAAGTTAAAGACAGCAAATACTTCTAGAGTAAAAGCCGATGTAAGACCCCTGCCTGCCGCTAAGATAAACAACACCAATCACACATGTAGATAACGTGGACACTGATGGAAGGAACACACCAGTTAACACACAAAGGATTGCTAACGATGCGGTGCACACCTTTACACTGGCTGCTGCCAATCCATTAACCATTAATAGAAATTGCTTGATTATCTCAACTTGCACATGATTATCGGTAACCTGGCTAATGTGTGCTATTAAACAGGCAGCATGCCTAATGGAGGATGCACAGACTACAACAGCAACAATTTTTGCTCTAGCAATGCTTGATCGCCATTGCACTAGTCTTAAGGTTACTGCACTGGCCTGGGTACAGAAAGACGGTCCTGTGTCTTCAGTGCTAGTAGCTAGCCAAACAGGCTCAATGGACTTTGGAGCTGACGCGTTACTGTAACGTTAGCTAGCGAGCAGATTTCGCCACCAAGATTTGCTCGGTCATTTTCATGCGGTTTCCCTTCATTTTGCACAAAATGACCTAAATGAACAAGTAGAAAAGACGTGCGTCTTAAAACGTTTCACGATACCTTCCCGGATCTTCACCACAGCCGTGGTATGTAGCTGAAAACACAGTCCGTGTTGGGGACGTGGAGAGCTGGGACCAAAGATGGCGTCCCCTCCAAACTTCCACTACTTTGGATACTCATCAAGCTTACTTTTCGTGTGTAGGTGCTGCAGCGTACGTGGTTAGGCTTTCACACACACTGAGGAACTGACCGACTGGAGTGTCGCGCGTGTTTTTACACGGGCACTGTGACTGCCACTTGGTGAAAATGTCTAATTATTGTGTTTTAAGGACACAAACCTCTTCGCACCTCAGCAGTAAGTCCGGGCTCCGGAGCCACCTCTCCGTCTTCAAGTGGTTGCCTATGAAACGTCACGCATCGTGTGCAAAATTCTTATCGCGAGGGTGATACTGTGTTTTTTTCTTTCTGCCAGAGTGAGTGACAACATACATAAACATGACAACTGTATGTTTCATTTTTACATACTAAATATGATGCTCAAAGGTAAGAAAAATGGCTTTAAACGAAAGAAGTAATCGATCATTTTTTTCTTATTCAAAATTATGGATGCCCCCCCCCAAAAAAACTATATAGAACATGTCATTACACATAAACTCAATGTGCTTAACGTAGACGATAAATACGTTTTTACAAAAAACTTTACAAAGAAATGAAATATAAGTTAAAACTCTCACACACAGTTAAATGTAAACCTATGAGAAAAAGGATTGAAATGAAATGTAAAAATGCTCAGTTATAGCTTTGACAGCACTCAAAGGTAGATACCATGCAGTAATTTGTATTTACTAGTCTCAGACATAAATTATTTAGCGTAAAAAAAGTTTTTTTAAAGATATTTAAACTTTGACTCGGTCAAAACTATGATGGAAACTCAAAATTATTTTTTTAAATGTATGTATGGAAGCTTATTTCCGCCACCACAGATTTTCTTTTTTTTTTTTTTTACTGTAAATAAGTCAAAAATTCAGCAAATCCCTAATTTGCTACTCTTGCAAAAAGTGGCTTTCATAATTTGTATGTGGTACTGAATAACAGAAATTAATCTCATTTGAATCATTCTTACAGTGGTCTTATAACTTTTTAGAAGTTTTATATCTTAAAGTCTAATGCATGTTTAGTGTTTTTCCCAGCCCCCTGAATCTAACATTGTCTCAATATCTAAATATTAACACAGTATAAAATAAAAATAGAAAACACCAAATCTCTGTTTATTTGTTTTTATTGAGTTTTATTGCTCACATACATATTTTACCCCCAACCATCAACAAAAATGCATTACTAGGACTGAATAATCCAGTTTAAGTATAAAAAAAGTATATATGAAAAAATATAGTTCCAGTTAAAGCTGTGAATGAAGGAATGCTAAGAAGGTGAAGGTGGATATGGTTTCCCGTACTTGCTCTGCATCCACACCCGGCGCATTACAACCTTCTTTCCTCGGTTCACTTGTAGTCGTCTGTCCTCTAGATTCTGAATTTCTTCCAGTCCAGCTTTGGAAAACAAATTATGAACCTCCTCTGTAAAACATAAAAGCATACAGTCAGCAACCAGGTTTGTAGTCCAAGTTCTCCTTCTGCCAAGAAAACCATGACAACAGAAAATAAGGTCTTGCAGTTGTTTTGTGCTTTACTGTGAAGCTGTTTTGTTTTGTTCATTTTATTGTTTTATTTACATTATATTTTGATTACTAGGCCAGACACAGCAGTGAAAAATACTGTTTCAAATCTTTCTGCACAGATTCAGGCTAATGAATTGGAAAACTAAGCATACAAAAAGCTTAAAATACTGAGAAAACTTACATATTTTAACTATTCACCAATGAATGTAAACACCATGTCCCTGAACCCCACAAACTCATCTCAGTGTACTGATCAACTGCCACATACTATCAGTACCAGTACCTTTTGTGAAAAAATAAACGCAGGTTCCGTCTCCACGTGTGTAGAAATTTTCTGATAAACACCGTCCTGGTCATAAAAAATTAAATAAGTAGATCAAATGACAAAGGATGTGTTTAAAAATAAAAATCTCACACACAAAATGTGTACGAAGAATATATAATAAATTGGGGCAAAATTGTATAACAGGTATGTTTAGAGACTTACCCTTCTTAAACCGGAGTTGTGAGAAGTCGTATCTCCCATAATCACGGAAAAGGAATTTGCCTCCATGTTTCAGGTAGGCAGACAGATGGTTCACAACTCCTTGCAAACTGTCAGTAAAATGTAATTATTGGGTCAGTTTTGTTACAATGCACCAGGTTTGTAGCTAACAAGGATCCATGCAACAATGGACAAAATACAGGTTGGGGGGGGATTCACCTACACATAATTGTCTTCAGTCAGCATTGCTAAAAGGCAAGTGCATTTGTATTAGCTTAACTGAAACATTTAAATATATGTTTTCCAAATTCTATACTTTTAGTATCAAGCAAACCACTGAACAGCTAATATCTTGCAATTGACTGAATGGTTTAAAATGTGTTTACATTTCAAACCAGGTTTTGTAATGACATTAAGGCTGTGCAAAGGGAGGGTTGTGGAGGGGGAGGGGCTGGCTGACAGGTGATAAATGACATCAGGTTTTCCCATCTCTGTACTTTAACCCTCACCTACCGCTCTGGATGAATGGAGGAGAGCACAAATACTGCCAGAATAACATCCAGGCTCTGAGGAGGAAATGGAAAGGTGGCCATTTTGTCACAAATGTCATGGACGAAGGCATGACACACCGAGTCATTGTAGTCTGGGTGGTCCTATAAGAGGAAAATAAGTTAAGTTATATCTACAAAGGTGTTGTTATCACATCGCTTTTTTTGGACCACCTACATATCAGAGTCACTGTTCGGTGCTTGTACTGTCATTTTCTCAACACGGACTTAGTTTTTTATATTATTTTACCCCTATAATCTCTTCTTTATCATTATTTACAATTTTTACACTTGCAGTGTGAAATGACCTTAGCGCTCTTTACAAAGTGCAGTTTTAAGTGGTTGCTTATAAGGAATTCATGTTCACGTTCAATTCAAAATATTAAAGGAGTGCTTTGAAAACACATATCTCAATGGGGGAAAAAAAAAAATGATACCGGATATCTATATTGATATGGACTGGATAATGTGTTAGGAATGAAAGGATGCCACATCATTTGATGGAAATGAACATTATCAACCTACAGAGGCCTGAATTCAAAGAAACCCTGAAAATCAAAGTGAAAAGATGATGTATCAGGATAGAAATTTCATTGCAGCATCTCAAAATGGTACTCAGTTTGTATGGCCCCCGTGTGCTTGTATGCATGCTTGACAATGTCAGGGCATACTCCTAATGAGATGACGGCTGATGTCCTGGGGGAATCGCCTTCCAAATCTGGACCAAGGCTTCTCTGAGCTCCTGGACAGTCTGAGGTGCAACCTGGTGGTGTCGGATAGACTGAAACAATGTCCCAGAGGTGTTCTATTGGATTTAGATCAAGCAAGCCAGTCAGTGGTATCAACCCCTTCATCCTCCAGGAACTCCCTGCACACTCTCACCACAAAAGGCTGAGCATTGTCATGCATCAGGAGGAACCCAGGACCCACTGTACCAGCGTAGGGTCTGACAGTGGGTCCAAGGATTTCATCCCAATACCTAATTGACAGTCTGAGTGCCGTTGCCTAGCCTGTAGAGGTCTGTGCGTCCCAGTTATGCTGAACAATGTTACAGGCAGCATAATGTTCTCCATGGCTTCTCCAGACCGTTTCACATCTGTCACACGTGCTCAGGATGAACCTGCTCTCATCTGTGGAAAGCACAGCCAATTCTGGTATTCTACGGAAAATGTCACTCAGGCTCCACGGTGCTGGGCAGTGAGCACAAGGCCCACCAAAGGACATCAGGCCCTCAGGCCACCATCATGAAGTCTGACTGTTTGGTCAGACATTCACACCAGTGCTGCTGGAGGTCATTTTATACAGCGCTGGCAGTGCTTATCCTGTTCCTTCTTGCACAAAAGATACCTATCCTGCTGATGGGTTAAAGACCTTCTACAGCCCTGTCCAGCTCTCCTAGAGTAACTGCCTGTCTCCTGGAATCTCCTCCAAGCTCTTGAGACTGTGCTGGGAGACACAGCAAACCTTCTAGCAATGGCACATATTGAGGTGCCATCCTGGAGGAGTTTGACTACCTGTGCAATCTCTGTAGGGTTCAGGTATCATCTCATGCTACCAGTAGTGACACTGACCCTAGCCAAATGCAAAACTAGCGGAAAAAAAAACAGCCAGAAAAGATGAGGAGGGCTCCGCCTGTAAAACCTCTAGTGCACCTGGAACTGATTAACAACCCCCTCTGCTGCTTAACTGACCAGATCAATATCCCAGAAGTTTAAGTGACTTGACGCTATACTCTGATTAAAAGTGTTTTTGGTTTTTTTTGAGCAGTGCATATGTCATGTCATATCTGTCATATATAAAGTTGATGATTATGATCTCAAAAAGACATGCAAAATGTATGTTTCAAACATTATTTTGATCAAATATTACAAGGAATCATCAATCATGCTAGATAATGAAAAGTCTATCAATATAAACAAAACTTTACACAGTATTTTCTATTTTCGATCAGAAATTATGTAATTTATTTTCAATATAGTATATTTATCTCTGCCTTTCCAATGGAACGATATCACTTGAAGTTCAGTAAAATAAAATAAATAAAAGTAAATGCAGATACAATAAAAACATTAAAGTTAACTTTGGGTTATCTGCAAGACCACCATATGGCACAATTTGCACCTATATTAATGTCAATTTTTGTGCATTACTGACATTAGCATTAAAAAAAAAAAAAAGTCTAGAAACTACCAGTAAGATAAACACTGGATACTGGTTGAACCCCCTTTTTCCTCCAGAATTGCCTTAATTCTTCATGGCACAACAATGTGCTGGAAACATTCCTCAGAGATTTTGGTCCATATTGACATGATAGCATTACAGTTGCTGCAGATTTGTCATCTTAACATCCATGATGCTAATCTCCTGTTACACCACATTCCAAAGGTGCTCTACTGGATTGAGATCTGGTGACTGTGGAGACCATTTGAGTACACTGAACTCATTGTCATGTTCAAGAAACCGGTTTGAGATGATCTGAGCTTTGTGACGTGGTGCATTATCGTACTGGAAGATGGTACACTGTGGTCATAAAGGGATGGACAATGTCAGCAACAATACTCACACTACACCACAGGTAGGCTGAGTTGGTACTAAGAAAATAGCCCCTACACCATAACACCACCAGCAGCAGCCTGAATTGTTGATACAAGGCAGGATGGATCCATGCTTTCATGTTGTTTACACCAAATTCTGACTCTGCCATCTGAATGTCACAGCAGGAATCAAGACTCACCAAACCAGCTATCATTTTTAATCTTCTATTGTCCAATTTTGGTGAGTCTGTGTTTAGCCTCAGTTTGCTGTACTTAGCTGACAGGATTAGCATGCGGTGTGGTCTTTGCTGCTCTAGCCCATCTGCTGCAAGGTTTGACGTGTTGCACATTCAGAGGTGCTCTTCTGCATACCTCAGTTCTACTTGCCAACACATTTTAGGGATCTGAGTTACTGTTGCCTTCCTATCAGCTTGAAGAATTTGGCCATTCTCCTCTGACCTCTGATCTCAACAATAAAAATTTCTCCTAGAGAACTGCTGCTCACTGGATATTTTCTCTTTTTCAGACCATTCTCTATCATTTCTAAAGGTGTGTGGGTGGGGGTGTGTGTGTGGGTGGGTGGGGTGGGGGGGACAGCAGATAAAGTATCAAGCGGTTGAACAGGCATACCCAAAAAAGTGGCCAGTGAGTGTAAATAAATGTCATTTTTTTGACTGACTTTAGTTTCCACTGAGGTTTTTTTCTTCTGATGCCACTTCTGGCGATGATGTCATATTTTTCTAAATCTCATATCTGTCTGTGTCATATCTGGGTACAAAATTAAGATGAGCAGATGTTTTATTTATGGATAAAAATCAACTGTTCAAGATGAGTTATTTTCCAAAACATTTTAGAGATGCCAGCATTTTAAAGAAGATCAAATGATTATTATAGTACAGTATATACCTTAACCAGCTGAATGGCACGTGGCGAGAAGTCACAACAGTATAAAAATGAGTCTGTTTCTCTGTGAAATAAAACAAACAGTTTAACAACCAAAAATCATCACAATATAACCACAAGCACTGTGGCTCAGCACATATTTTTAACAAGTGCCTCAACTATTGTAGGTGATCTCATGAAAACCTCACAGAGGAATTTCCACTGTGTGTGACATGCATGTCCTGCTCTCAGTCAACAACGATGACAATAAACACAAGCAAATACTAAACATTTTTATAGTCATTCATTAAAAAGAAAAATACGTACTCACTTGATGTTATTTACGATAGGAAATACACTGTTACCAACTCCACATCCAACCTGTGAAGAGAATTCAAAGCAAATTTGCAGTTATTTAACACTGCGTACGTCACAGCCTGTATTTAAAAAAATAGAGTATATGAACACTTTTAAAAACCTCCAGGATCCTGAAAGATGCATGTTGTCCAGGAAAAACAGAATTCTCTACAGCAGCTTCATTTGTTTCTCGCACTGCTTCTTGGCAGGACTCCTGAAAGTTAAAGGGGTCTGTATTCCTGTGATGGTGAGTGGGATTGCCCTGTTGATGTTGTCCCCCCTCGATGGCCATGCTGGATGCACTACATAGTGGGGTGGCTGCTTGCTGATGACCCTGACACATGTTTGTACTCTGGCCTTTTGCACCTGAAGGCAGCAGCTCAGGGAATTCTAAAAACAGCCACCTGCGGTCTTTGAAGAACTTGTCCTGGTGAGTCTCATAAAACTGGTCCCAGCATTGGCAAGCTGCTGTGATAAATTTACCTGTGAGGATGGAATTTAGGAACTTTTTCACAATTTTTGCTTCCACATAATCACAATAAAGTCTAATTAAATCTGTTAAAATATTTTATTCTTGCCTTGTTCATTTAAAGGAAGTCGTACGCAGGAATTTTCTTCAGCCTTCTGCCGTGCAATTTCTAGGTCCTCCTCTGTCCACTGCACATGATCCCTGACATGAAAACAATTACTAAAGCAACTGCTGAATTTTAATATAGCAATACTAAGTATCAGTATTTGCTGTATTGTATGTGTAGTATCCACATTGTGCTTCAGGTTAATGAAAAGATTTGACTGTAATCATAAATTTCAGCTTTAATGTTTGCGAAATCCTGTGATCTCCTTACAGATTACATAGATACCATATACAATATACAGGACGGATGACAAATGGAAAAAGCAGTTTTCCAATTATGTGGGGTCATAATAAAGCAACGACATTTACACAAATTGATTAAAGTTGCATCACTTACCACATGTTGTGCTTAAAGATGTCATCAGGATTGGTCAGAATCCGTGAGCCCAGTGGAGCTGAAGGTCTCCCACCACTGCTCTTTAATCTCATAGAGAATCTGATGAAAACTGCAGCCACTTTGGCTATGGAGAACCTCTTTGCTGTATTCATTTACTCTGTAGAAATGCAGGAAGGTTTAAATTTAAACAACAATCCTTTGTCAGTGCATCTCTGGCTAACAAAACTAATGGGAGCAATAAAGAAGGTTGGTGTGACAGAAGAGGATGCAAAGCATAGGGTGAGATGGAGGCAGATCAGCTGCTGTGGTGACCCCTAAAGGGACCAGAGAAGGAAGGGCATCTATTTAACGGTAATACAGTACATGTAAATAAAACAACTGAATAAGATACACTCTTCTTTTATTCCAAAAGTTGGGAGACTTTCAGAAAATATAAAACACAACCTGCACTAAAATAGCTTAAATAAAGTGGAATAGCTCCCCAAAACTACACAAAAAACTAAATTAAATGAAAAAATTAAAATACAATAAACAAAGTCAATGAGTAAAAGTTTAATCAAAACACAAGTAAAAAACAAACATTAAATTTGCAATAAAGCCATACATAAAGAACAAAGTAAAACACAATAAAGTGGCTTTTTAAAGTAAATTAGCTCAGATTTAATACAGCAAAACAAAACAAAAATCCGTAAAAATGTCTGACGCAATAAATAAATAATTAAATACACAGAGATAGATATGCTGAACAGACACACTGGTCGAGCACAAATGTAAACATGATATAGTTTAAGTATTAATTCCTAAAACATTAGGTGTGTTTGCTTACTGCATGAAATGCAATTTTTCAAACGTTAATGGCGCTCACCGGAGGGTAAAAAGTGGGAAACTAAACGATGTAGATGCTTTTTATGTACATCTATTGTTCTTGGTACACGCAACGCAACCGAATGGGGGCGCCACAGTGGGCCGGCGAGGGCCCCGTTTCGTCGTAGAAGAAGACGCGTGTGAAAACATGGTGTGGGATGGGATGCTAGTAGCGTTAGCGGCTAACTAATAACAAAACCTAAATCCACATGCGAAAGTAAAGCTTACCAACGTAATTCTGTAACTGCCAATTGAAATTAACTCTGTGCTATCTCCGAGCAGCTCCTCTGGATTACTGAGCGGAACACAAAACATTTGGACCAAGTTGGCGACATGTCGAGGCTCGTTAGCTCTTGCTAACTTAAGCTAGCTATTAACTTTACATGTTAGCCGTTGGACGCGTCAGGGTGAAGCGGTGTTGAAAACATGGAGTCTAAAAAACAGCTGTAGCGTGCTGGACTAGCAAACCACATCATCCTTACCTCACTGTGGGTGGGCTGTTGTGGTCACTTCAGTTAGTCGGCCTTGTTATGCTGCTAGCAGCCCCGTTGTAAGAAAACGTACCACCTGCAGATGGCGCCACAGCAGAGGAAGAGGACCGCTAACGCCGCTGAACTGCTGAGCCGGAGGAGCAGAGGTCTTGGGAATGCTGGGACTTTAATCAGACACAATTTGAAGGTCCTGAGAGGCATCCTCCTTCAGGTAATGTTACAGTGTGTACTGTAACTGCTTTCAGTAAGTGTTTTACCATATTAATTAATATTGTCACATTGTAGGAAAACCGGACTTTCATGAAAGTATGGAGCAAGACCTCAAAATCCACAATAATGTATGAGAATTGCAAACTATATTTTGAAAATTACCAGCATTGCTACAGCTGGTGAGTATAGACACCTAACTAATTATTCTCGGTCTTTTAGCACGTATACATTACTAAATAATACGCATTATCAAGTTGAATCAAGTTAATCATACCTCCAGTGGTCATATACACTATTTAGAAATGAATCGTTAATAGTTACACATGTTTTAAGTCGAAATAGTCAAGTTATTTTTATGAATTGCTAATATTACATATGTCATATTAAGGGTTTGTGCTACAAAGAGAATTTTGTGGCACTCTGTAAAGGGATTTTAGCCAGAGCCAAATGAAAATCATCAGTACTCTAATGTACATTTATAATATTTTTATGTTTTTATTTAAGGATATTAATTATTTGTTTATTTATATAGTGAGAGTAGTCAGCTGGAGAGAAGAGAAAAGTCAGTAGAAGCAAATCAGACTGCACGTGTGTGAATGAGAGGGAGACAGGGATAACAGTGAAGCTGCAAGTAGTAGAGGTGGTGAGGGTGGATGAGTTTAAACCCCTGGGGTCAACCATTCAAAACAATGGACATTGGAGCAGGTGAAGACAAGTGATTTGTCAGTGATTGGTGATTTGTTACAAGAGTGAAAGAGAAGGTTTACAAGATGGTAGTGAGACCTGCTGTGGTGTATAGTTTGGAGATGGTGGCAGTGACAAAAAGACTGAAGGTGGAGCTGGAGATGGCAGACCTGAAGATGCTCAGATTTTCGTTGGGAGTGACCAGGATGGACAAGATTAGAAATGAGTATATCAGAGGGACAGCTCAGGTTGAGCAGTTTGTAGACAAAGTTATAGAGGGAATGCTGAGATGGTTTGGACATGTGCAGAGAACAGATGGTGGATAGTTTAGTGTAAATGTTCAAAGTTTTAAATAAAACCTACACATTAATCTCTCTTTATAAATTGATGCAAAAGAGTAATACAGGATACAGAGGAGCAGGTGACCTAAGGAGCTTTAACTGAAGTAGGAAAATGTTGTGTATGCTTTAGATAAAACAATGCTCAACAACACTGACAAGCTGCTGATGATTTATATTTTGTATCTGTGTTTCAGTGTTCATGCTGAGCCCCAAATTTTGTACAAATTGCCAACACGGTCCAAACAGGAAAAAATTGAAGATACATTGATGTGTCACAGCCCAATTGTAAGTAAAAATAAACACAGTGTATTCATATTTGAAATTTGTAGACTGGTGTGTCATCTCCTTTTGTGCGTGTGTGTGTGTGTTATCCACAGGAAAAAACCTTATCTTCCCCATCTGATCATAAACCAAGCCTCTTGGCTTTGACGGCCAATAATTGGCTAATTCGCCTTTCAGCTGAAACAGGAGAAGAACTGGAGAAGGTTTACCTCTCTCCAAACTATAAGTTCAGGTATCTTTATGTCTCTGAGTTCAGTGTCCTTTGAATGGAATTTATTTTCTTCTATTTTAAAGCCTTTTTAACCTTACACCTTTTTGTTGTCTTGTAGATATCTTGGCTGGGATGTTTCTCAAGAGACATTTTATGTTAAATCTATTCAAAACAAAGAAACACCTTTAGCAAGACAGGTAACGTGCATTTAAAGTATTTTTGTCTTAGAAAAGACAGGCAATATGCTTTGTAATATGGTCTGTCAGACAGTAACTTTTATTTTTAAGTTAAACATATAGCTATCAGTAGCTATATGTGACTCCTGTTATCAGTTAATCTTTCTATTACTATTTAGATGCACTGATTATTTTTCATCTTCTGGTTGCTTGTTTTAAATCATAAGAAAATAATGACTCATTTACAGAGCTAGAATCAGTGAATCTGGAGTTTATCAATTTCCCATAGATTTTCTGTGCAGCTGACAGGCTAATGAACGATTTAGTTTTCCCACAAAAATATTTCTTCTGTGAAGAGAGGAGATGGAGAAATGTGACCCTTTTTCTTCTTCATTCCACAGGCAGGCATCACTCAGAATACAGTGATGCACATTGCTGTTTTTCATGTTTTCCCTTTGGAAGTTATTGGCATTATGGAGATCAATAAAAATGTATGTATAATTTTTTTTTATAATTTACATGTTTCAAATATACCTTTTTTTGGAGTCTTATTTTATTTAAATGTTTTTCTCTTTTTTTTTTTTTTTTTTTTGTTTTTTATTGTAGGTGTTTGGAAAAGGTGTCATAGGGGCTGATCTGGTTCAAGGTGTCCTTGCTCTGTATTACAGCAATAAGTCAGTGAAGATGTATAGCTTCGAACACATTGTCCAAAGAGTATGTCTGTGTTCATTTGGACATTATTGAATGCATCAGACTTACATTTATTAAGACTTATGCAGCTGTGACTTTTTTTTTTATATATAGAAGTGTTTTATTGTCCTTCTGCTCATCTTGCTTCTTACATCTTGGATCACATGATAAATATTTTGTTTGTTTTCAGTACCTGACAGAGAAGATAACACTCGGAAAGCAGAGTCCACTTCTTAGTGGCAAAACAGTGGGAGATGCACCGTTTGGTATCCCATTAAATATTCAAATCACAGGTGGGTTATTTTTAAGTCTGAACCAGTAGTGTCTGTGCTTAAAGTTGACTTTATCCAAAGTTTCAAATAATTAAATAAGCAATCCTTTTTATAAGAGGCAGCTAATAAAAAGAAACTTGGCTTAAAGGGAGCAGTGAGGGAGCTAAAACAACTTGTTTAAGACATGAACTGTGGAATACGATCAGACCCTTTTTATTAAGCCTGTTAGCCACTCTGTGTTTGCTTCACAAAGTCAGCATAATGTTTGTTTTGTTTTCTTTCTCATTGCACAGATTGCCCTCCTGTACTTTTCAAGGTCTCGAGCGCTGAAAACAGTGTCCAGATTGGAGGAAACCCTTGGCACTACATTTACACACCGCCACGTAAAAAAGACGAGGGGACCTACCACATCTGCTCACTTGAGGACGGCACTATGGTATTTTTAAGGAATCCTCTTTAACTATAAAACATAGCATTCCCTTTTAATAATGGTGGTGTTTTGAGTACAGTAATGAGTCAGTTTTCCATGTGTGATAGACTGAGCTGTGGCCAGATTTGTGGTGAATTGTCATTGTAAGAAGGGCCACACATGTTTTTGACAGTCTTTCTGTTGAGTCACTGGACAGAGCGGGACTGAAGCAAACCTGTAATCACCTCACAATGCTACCTTTGTGCTGATCTCTGAGCCTCCCTCTCTCCCCCACTGGGAGGCTATGATATTGTTTGAGATTAGGGATGACTACTTTTCCACATAATCTCTCCACTGAACAAATACCTAAATAAGAGAAACAGAGAGGTATAACACTGCCCATCTCATCTTCACACATGTAGCCAATCATAGTGTGAAGCGGAGTGAATGTCGGATTGGTTGGTAAAGAGAAAGGAGTTCTCTGATTGCAGCAGACCCTCTGAAAAGTAGTTTCAACCTTTTTAATTTTATGAAATTAGGCAACAAATGGAGTACAAGACATGGACTCCTACTCTCTTGAGAATGATGGGATCTTCTTCCATCCTGATGATTCAGGAAGAATCATTCATGTGGGACCTTCCACCATAAAGTGAGTGCTCCAGTATTTATGCAACATCATCATATCATCTTCTTTGCTAGATATACATATGATACAATGTTTTTGTTTGTTTGTTTTTAATTATCACAGTGTCCTAAAAATCCTCGGTGAACTGAACAGTGCTTTGCCATCTAAGGTAGTTGAGGATTTCTCCCTGAAAGCCCAGCGAAACAAAGTAAGTTTAATATTTAATTGCTTGAGATTCTTGCTGTGTGCTGTACTGTCTAACTAAATTTAGTTTACCTTACTGTGAATTAGCCTTGGGTAAATAGGCTGATGTATTGCACAGGGATGTCTACAGCATAGACATAAATGTCCTCATTGTGTAGAAGTGGACTCTACATGTATTAAAATTTCAGAAATTGTAAAGTTTAAGCTTTCCGTCTATTGTAGCCTACCTCCCAAGTCACTGTGACCTCATCAGGCCGCACAGTAAAGAGAAGATTCCAACAGCTGGATGATGACCCATCACAAAAGGTAAAAATATGCAATCCTACAAATGAAGTACTGACTCAGATATAGTATACACTGATCAGTGAAAGCATTAAAACCAATGACAGGAAGTGAATAACATTTTTCATCAATACAATAGGAAAGCTTCTAACATAATATTCTTGTTAATTACTTTTGTTACCAAGCATTGTCATAAGCAAACATAGCCCACTGGGAATGGCACTTTTTTCTTTTTTTCAACACCAGCAGCCTCCCTCAGCCTTACCATAAAACAAGGTGTTGACCCAGCCTAAAAACTCCCAAGATCCCAATCTGATCAAGCATTCATGGGATACCAGAACAAGCAGAGACCTGCTGCTGGTTTTTGTTTTTGTTTTTGTTTTTGTTTTTGTTTCTAAGCCAGACACCACAAGACATCCCCAGAAGTCCCTTGGATGCTCCAAGGGTTTGGAGCTGTTTTGGCAGAAAAAAATGAAGCTACATAATAATGGGTTGGTGGTTTTAAAGTTATGGCTGACTGGTGTCCATGTCATTCTCTCTCTTTTTTTGGATTAACATTCCACAAAAAGACCAGAGCAAAAAATGTTTTGTTTTTTTTTCTTTCTGTTTATTCAAAGCTGGATGCAGGTTTTTCCTCTTTAATAAACCTTAATTGGCAAAAAAAAAAAAAAACCCTGTTCATTGACAGTTTTTTTTTTTTTTTTTTTTTTGATTAACATTCCACAAAAAGACCAGAACTAAAAATGGTTTTTTTTTTTCTTTCTGTTTATTCAAAGCTGGATGCAGGTTTTTCCTCTTTAATAAACCTTAATTGGCAAAAAAAAAAAAAACCCTGTTCATTGACAGTTTTTTTTTTTTTTTTCTCCTCTCTCCATTTTTGGCCACAGTGGCTTTTATCTGTAGTGGAGAGAGATAGGAAATAGGGGAAAGACAAAGGAGAAGACTCGAGCCTGCACCGCCCGCACCGCAACACGGCATATGTATGTGGTCGCTGGCTTCACCAGTAAGCCACCCAGGCATCCAGTTTTTTTTTTTTTTTTTTTTTTTGGTTGTGATAAATATGACTCAATCCCTCAATCAATGATTGAGGATCTTAAATAGAATTCAGTCCTCATATAAGATTCTCTGTCCTTAAAAACATGACCTTTCAGGGGTTTTCCTGAAAACAGGCCTTTTTGGGGGGATGACTGTGTATGTAAAGCTTTTTTTTTTTTTTTTTTTTTTTTTAGTGGAAGGCAACATTTTTTTATAAGCAGGAATAAACTTGCACTTCATTTAAAGTGCAGAATATTCAGGATGGCAGCTCAGTGCATTCAATATATTTAATTGTCCTTAGACATTTCCTCAGGTGAACTATGTGTTTGGTGTTGTCCTCTGCACACCTGTAAGAATTTTGAGAATTAACAAATATGCATTTAGGTATAAACAGTGGAGGTGTTACGTAGCACTTTATTCACAACAGCCTTTTGATTATGCAGACTTTCCGAATGGTGGAATATGAGGATGAGCTTGACCTTTTGGCAATCGTAGTCACCAACGGCGAGGAAGGAGAAGGAAGAGCGTACATCCAACTCCATGACAACCTGACCGGACAGTTACTGCGGACGATTGATTTGGTCGAAACCTGGGATGAGGTGAGTAATTTGACATGAGTATACAAACATCAGGGTGAGTAGTCTGGATGTGGATTAATGTGTGCTCTTCTCTTTTGTTTCAGACTAATAAAAACGAGGTGTTCTTTGACAAAGACATGATTGTTCATATTGAACAAAAGAATGCTAAATTCTGCTGCCATGTTTACAAACTGATTTCAACCAGATCATAAGTGGTCCAAAACTGAATCAAAGCTGCAGGGCATTGTCATGATCATTTATAAGATTATTTTAAAATTGTTTTGTTTTTCTATGTAGATAATAATGCTGTATTTTTTTTTTTTTTACATCTGCATCATTGTATCTTCTGTTCTGTCAGTTACACTTGATTATCAAGTTTATATTTTTCTGTTCAGATTATTATAGATCTGTAACATGTAACTCATACATTTTTTTAACTTCATTCTAAATAATTAAATTGTATTTTTCCAAGCTGCTGTGTATTTCTGCCTTTTTTCCATCATGCACATCCAAATTTTAAGATATTTAAGAGTTGCTCTGAGTCAGAATCTGAGGTAATTATGCAATTGTTTGCTTGATGTTACCAGGCTGGTCTCAGCCAGATCTGATGAAATCACCTGACGCCATCCTAATGAAGTAAGATTCACAAAAGTGATTTGCCAGCTGCAGTGCACTCGTGCAGATTAAATGTGGTAACAGTGTCACATTTCACAGGTGGTTGTTGCATGCAAATTGCAGAGCAATTTGTATGCATGGGTTACACATATGAGGTTTTGATTTTCTGAAAAAAAAGTGTCCAAATTAAAGAAAAATCTCATAACATTAACTGGAACCTTATGTGTGCCAATTTTGTTTATTTATACACACACACACACACACACACACACACACACACATATATATATATATATATATATATATATATATATATATATATATATATATATATATATATATGAACAGCAGCAAATATAGTATGACCATATGAAGCTGGGATGATCAGGAAGCATAAACCATTATGAATCCATTACACCTGCTTTGGCACAAGTTAAAGTCCTGTCCAGTTTTCCTCATGTAATGGCGCATGTCCTGGTATTTCCTCCACCCTTGTGAGAGTCACAGCAAACCTTCTTGCAATGGCACATATGGATGTCATGCTTGAGGAGTTGGACTGCCTCCGCAATCTGGATGGGCTGCAGATACTGACACCAACAAAAAGCAAAACCAGAAAAAAAAACTAGAAAAATCAGTCAAAAAGAAATGTTCCACGACCACCAGCTGCAAAACCATTCCTTTTTTGGTGTCTCTCCAGTGCACCTGTTATGACTTTCATTTGCACTAAAGGAAGTGAAATCAATTCAGAATGGTTTATGCTTCCTAACTGGACAGAGTGAACTTTAACATATTTTGTGCTATACTGTGATGATCGAGTGTTCTTCTTTAATAAGTGTTCTTGTTAAATAGTTAGCCTTTAATTGCACAAAAAGTGCTTTTGAGCTTGTTTGCAGGATTCTGGCACCCACGTTTTAACCCTTCATGTTGCAGCTGTTTGTTAGGGTGAGTGACACTTTCATTTTAAATACCCTCAGCTGCAAGTTTACACTGTAGATCCAGCTAAAAAAAACTAAGGCAATGATGTTTTCGTGTTTTATCTGAAATGTGGCGTCTGATGCATTAAAATGGAAAATAAAATGCCTCCTCATACATGGCAGTCCAACTAAACAAAGCGCCAGATGCCCAGTCATGCCCACATGGCTGTTTCCCTTAATGCCTGATCCCACTGAAACTTTGAAGGACTACACAGATGTGGACATATATTTGAATGGAGTCAGAGGATGACGCAGCGCAAAAACCTCCTTCAAAACCGATCCCAGACTCTCTTTTGTAACCGCAAAAGTTGCAAAACACCTTCCGTCCAAACATTTTCTCAGCTCGGGTTCACGTGACCGTGGTCCGCCCTCAACGGGCAGCACTTGAAAGTTGTTATTGCAACTGAGAGCAGCTGCCCCACTCAAGTCTCTGCTCCTCTCCTGCTGCTGCTGACACTGATGGCGATGGAGAACCTGAAGCAGTTCCTGGTGGTTCTGTCTGCCGCCGCCGCCATCGGCTTTATTGCCATAATCTTTGTGCTGAGATGGGTTCTACACTTTCAGGACGGTTTAGCTTGGGATGGAGGGCTGGCCGAATTCAACTGGCATCCGGTGTTAACAGTCACTGGATTCATTTTCTTACAGGGAATCGGTAAGAAGAGTCTTTGTTTTTATAAGACATGCCTCCTACAAATGGGTATTGGGAATTGGTTACAAAACTGAGCAATAACAGGAAAATTACTGCTTAACGGGAAGTCAAACAAGTCTCACTTTCCAAGGATCTTGGGGGGGATGGGACTGCAGATAATTTAAAAACTACTTCCTTCGCTTTTTTTTTTAAACTGTCACATTAGGTTGTATAATGAAGGAATCACAGGCTGGTAGTGCGTTTTCCCTTAATATAAAGAGAGCAAATTATTAGCAACCTTCCACAGTAGCATGCATGCAGGCAGATTCACTTGAAAAGCAACATTGGTGTTTTTTCCAACTGCGATCAAGTGAGCCCTCATTCTCGAAGTTGGTCCAGCTGCACGCAGAATTATGTTGCGCTTTTATTCTACATGATACGGTACAGGTGTCGATGGACCTAGAAACGCGTCAGAAGTCTTCTTATCCTCTCACCATTTTACTGCACAGTCCAGGATGACCATGACCATTCTTACACTGCACACCATAATAAAGTTTTTTTTTTTTTTTAACTTAAACACATTCTTGAACAGGTGACCAAATTTGTAATGATTTCAATGCAGATTAACTCACAACTCTGTACACAATTACTATCATGTAACAATTCTCCATATTGCCTAAAAATTAAATGTCAAGCTTCTAAATGCTTTGTTTTGTAAAGTTTGATTATAAAAGTGTTAATTTACTTATCATTTCAAACTGTTATTACAGAAATTATTTACTGGGTACTGTACTGCATTTGTAATATTGTCATTTGAAAACTGTATTTACAGGAATGCTGTTCAAGGTGACAACTATTTCACTGGATATCTACTCAAGTTGACCTCTACTATATCTGTGGTGACCTACATTACAATGTAATCTGAGTGGATTTTGCCATCAGTTTTTTCATAAACCGTACAGTTCAGTGAGATGTAAGTCACCAGAGGTACAGTGGAGGGGAACCTGAGTGGGAATCAGGTTAAAGAGTGGTGTCACCTCCAACAGTGCTCCTGTAAATCCAGTTCAGAAATGGAAGTATTAGAAATACAGAAATACAGTACTGTAATGTGACTGGATTTTGCTTATAATTTCCTCTAAAACTGTACAGTTCAGTGAGATTTAAGTCACGAGGTACAGTGGAGGTCAGCCTGAGGGGGAATCAATTTAAAGAGTTGTGTCACTTCAAACAGTATTCCTGTAAATACACTTTTTAAGTGGCAGGATTACAAATACAGTACAGTACTCATTAAATAATTTCTCAAATAAAAGTTTGAAATGATAAACATTTATAATCAAAATTGACCAGAGAATTTAGAGGCTTGGCATTTAATTTTTTATGAAATATGAAGCAATGTTTCAGGACAGCAATTGTGTATAGAGTTGGGAGCCAATCTGCATTAAAATCCATTACAAATTTGGTCACGTCTTCAAGAATTTGAGTTTAAAAAAAATATTAGTGTACAGTGTAAGGGTGATCATGTATTTATTATAATTTGACTTCAAAAATGAGGGTTCACTTGACCGGAGTTTACCCTATGATTTCCATCAGTCTATGTACCTGTCACACATTACAACCTAGATAATATAATGCCAGGTTTCCATTAGTACCTACTCAGAGCGGGTTGGCACGACTCGCCACGGTCTTGTTTTGTTTCCATTGCAATTGAGTACCACCTCAGTGTGGGTGGAGTCAATATAGCAACACGGGCAGTAGTCTCTTGAAGTAATTTGTATGCAGCTCAAAACACAACAATGGATGAGATAGAGGCAAGCTAACCTAGCTAATGCCAGTTTAATATCATCACCATGCATAAGTCTGTTTTAATGGATAGTTATTGAGTATTAACCCTATACTGCCGAACATGTCATAATTGACTCCGTGTACTTAAGTACATAAGTACATAAGTGCTGCCATTACTTCCGGCAACAATTATCTTAATAACCCTATGTTGGTTGTGAAGTGCAGTTTCTCAACTTTCAGAAATAGTTTAAATTTTTCTGATAGGACAAATGGTCGCGTAATTACGTAATTCAAAGTTCCTATGATCGGCCCTGTTGATCAGCCGTGTTAACCAGCTGTTCACGGCTATTAGGAGCACATAATGGGTGCTTCAGTGGCTATCACCCGGCAGTATAGTGTTATAATATGTATGCTGTGTGCACGTTTTAGATGGCTCTCATGCTGCAAAACTACAGCTGCAAACTGTCGGTATGGGCATTCAACCTGTGCTTTGCGTGCTTCCATTTTCTTGCTGTCAAATGGTACGGTTGATTCTGGTGAAGAAGTCGCACTCATCACTCCGGTAGTGACGACACTCCCTGGCCAATCGGTGGCATGCTGTTCTTCCGCTTCACATTTTTGGATGGCCTCAGATTGCTTTGAACCCCGGCTGGGTGGGTACTGAAAAAGTACCAGGTACTAATGAAAACACCTTCAAACCGAGGCGCACTGAGTAGATACTAGTGGAAACGCAGCTTAAGGCAAGTGAGCCTAAAATTTTAGCAATATGTAGTTAAATTAAAAAAAAAAAACAAAAAAACATCATAGTTGCCTCAATTGCCTGTTAACTGGCTGTCTGACTCTCTCTTACAGCAATAATAGTCTACAGGCTCCCCTGGACCTGGCAGTGCAGCAAACTCATGATGAAGTTCATTCATGCAGGACTGAATTTATTGGCCTTCGTTTTTGCTGTTATAGCCATGGTGGCAGTTTTTGACTTCCACAATGCTGCCAACATTCCCAACATGTACAGTCTGCATAGCTGGCTGGGCCTCACAGCTGTGATACTGTACGGTCTACAGGTAAATGCACGCTATTTTTCAGTATTTATTTGTAGTAATTGATTTAAAAAGGTGAACTACATTTCTTATAAACCGCAGTCTGACATTTTACCTAATAAGCTCAGTTGTTTCAGTGTTTTTATACTTTTACCTGTTAGATTGGACTGTTAACACATTAAGAGCTTTCTCATTTTTTTTGAACCTCTTGCTGTTGTTTCTAAAAGGCAAAGTCATAGTGAACAACAGTCTTCAGATATGATGTGAGTTTTTCTCTCTCTCTCTGTCTCTCTCTTTCTTTCAATGGGCAGCTTGTTCTTGGAGTTGGCATGTACTTGATACCAGTTACACCTGTATCCTGGAGAGCAACATTTATGCCCTTCCATGTCTATGGTGGTCTTTTACTTTTTGCCAGTATCATAGCCGTGGCACTTATGGGCATCACAGAGAAACTCATCTTTGGCCTGTAAGTATTAAAATAGAGACTGAGAGTGGTTAAATATAAGACTGCCACAATGTAAATGCTGAACAGTGAAAATAACATTCTTCTTTTTACATCACAAAAGGAAAGATCCAAAGTATAAGGACTCTCCCCCAGAGGCGATTTTTGTGAACGTACTCGGAGTCCTCCTGGTGCTTTTCGGAAGTCTGATCCTTTGGATTGCCACTCGAACATCTTGGAAACGTCCCAGAGACCAGATCTTGCATAGTCTGCATACCAATGGGGGAGGAGGGGACAACACCAAAGTTGCTTCAGCGCTGTCTCAACTGCAGGATGGAAGTGATGCTGAAGCCACTGGAGATGTCAGAAAGAGGAGTAACAAAGCTGATGAACAGGCTAACTGATAGCCAGGGAAAGTCAAACTGAATACATTAACTTGTATCACTCTTGTGTTTTTTAGCTTTCACTCTTGTACCTTAAAGTATTTCATTTTGAGCTCTGGTGTTTATTGTTGTAAGTGCATGTAAATAATGGTGAGCTACAATGGTAATAAGATTCAGATAATTATGTAAAAATAGGCATACACTGCACAAAGTAATCATCACGGGTTTTCTATACACTAAATGCTCTATATTGTATTTTCTGAGTTTGTTACCCACAGTATATTATAATAAATATTTGCTATGCCCATTATTTCTCCAGTTTATAGATAAATATTCAAACAGCTGTGGAAGGGTGAAGGTATTCATGTTTTAGATAGCAGCCATGCTAAACTGTGATTGTTACATTGTTATTATTATAGAAGTTAATATCCTTTTTTAAAACCATATAAATTATTCTGCATGCAGGAGAAAATTGATGCACATTTAAAAGCCCCCCATTTCTATTCTGACTTTGAGCTCAAACGTGTGAGGTACTGAGATAGTTAATGTCCTATTTACTCTGCCTTTTACACTTGCATGTATACAGATAAGAAGAAACCACCTTCATGAAATACGTATACATATGAAAGTTAACCATTCCCTAAGTCTGAGGATACACAGGCAGCATACAGATAACAGTGGTGCATGTGATATTTTTTCACAGCCAACAATACAACAGAAAGGACAGTGCTTTACAGCATTTAAGTTCTTTCAGTACTAGCCAGGTGTGCCAATAAGACAAAAAAAAAGAAATCAACGTAATCAACGTAAGTCGAGTCAAATGTCCCTGAATGTTAAAGGTAGACTGCAGGAATTAAAAAAAAAAAAAAAAAGTAGATGCATTGCATGAACCATTAGGACTGGGAGTCCTTGGGAAAGAAAAAAAAAAGCAGTGGAAAAATAATTGAAGATATGAACAACTAACTTCAGCAATAATCTTCCTGTTTTAATGCCCCAATATAATTGTTGCCAGGCTCTAAGCTCTCCGTGCTTGGACTGAAAATGACAGCGCTGCAGCCACGTCAAGGCGGGGCGGCTCTTTTTGGCTCCACCGAGCACCTGTAGTTTGGTCGGGAGTCCGATTGTTTTGGCTGTGTTGATTAAAGCAATTTCGTGTCAGGTCCAAAACTTTCTGTAAGGTTTGTTTTCTACATGTCAATATTATGATAGCTGTGGCATCACACACCTGTAAAACCACGTCTGTATTCGTAAGCGAACTGTCTTTATTTACCGTGTGGTCAGCAGACCGGAGTCCGGTTAACTGCTGTAGCTCTAACTAGCTTCGCGCAAAATGCTGCATCTCTAGCCGCCGTGATTGGGTTGAACTGTAGGTGACACTTTTTTGACCTTAAAGGTCGTAAGAAAAATATATAAGTAATTGGGCAGAGTAGTGAGTGCTTATTAAGTGTAAAGTGTGGCTAAGCCAGCTCTGTGGTTATAACACGGAAGGCTACTGTTAGCAACAGCCGAGGCCGCCTCAGTGTTAGCGAGTTTTCCTTTAAACTGCAGTAACTAACAAAGAAAGCATCATATTGCTTTTCAGTTTATGTATGTTAATCTAATATCAACCTGAAACAACTAACTTACATGGATAACATAACACCGGGTTGAGGTTACTGGATGTGGGAGGTTGTACCGACTCTAGGGTGGGGCTCTCTGTTAGCTAGCTGATGACAATGACTGGTCAGCCAGGCTTTACGTGATAGAGCGAAGAAGTAATATATGGCTAAAACATGTAACTCAGTGTTCCACCCACGGGGGAGGGTGAAAAACTGATCTGTTTAATTGTACAATCTGTGAAAAGGTGGGTAGATACAAGCTGTCTGAGTTGCTGTGAGGTGGTCCTGAAGCTGTGAGGAGATGCTGTAAACAGAACGGGAACACTGGGACGCCCACGATGCTTACTTCGGTCAACACTTGAACTACAATCAGGACCATAAGTATTTGGACAGTGCCACAGTTTTTGTAGTTCTTCCTTTGTAAACCATCACATAGGGTTTTAAATCAGAAGATCAAGATGTATTTGAAGTTCAGACTTTCAACTTTAGAGGTTTAACAAAAGTATTGCATTAACTGTTTTGGAGTTACAGCCCTTTTTCATATAGAGCCCCCCCCCCATTTTCAGAGACTGAAGAAAAGGATATGAAAGCATTGTTTTTAATCCTTTGCAGCCAGTGAGCGTATGAAATCTCGACATCTCCAAATGCTGTGTTTCTTCTCTTGAGATACTCTGATAGGTATTTGCTGCTGCCACCTTCACTTGCTGCTTGTTTGTGAGTCTCTCTGCCTTCAATTTTGTCTGAAGAGTTTTTTGAAAAGCATGCTCTATTGGGCTGAGATCAGGTGACTGGCTTGGCTATTGAAGAATATCTGATTTCTTAGCCTTGAGAAATTCTTGGTTTGCTTTTGCAGAATGCTTTGGGTCATTCGTCTTATCTATTCTATAGCATTTGGCTCAATCTGCACAAAGAGACACAAACAAGCAGCAGGATTGTGTCCTTTCTAAATAGTTAATGCAAAATTTTTGTCATATGTCTTGAAGTAAAGGTGAAAGCCTGCACTTAAATCACATGTTGAAACTACAAAGATTGTGCCACTGTCCAAATACTTTAAGGTCTGGCTGTAGTTTTAGCTGAAAAAAAAATATTGTATATGTTAGAGTAAGCCTAACTGGCAGCTGTTTTTTTCTTTTTCTTTCTTTTTTTTTTTTTTTGTACAGCTTTGGCATCATGTCTGACAAAAGTGAGCTGAAAGCAGAGCTTGAAAGGAAGAAGCAACGCTTGGCACAAATCAGAGAGGAGAAAAGAAGGAAGGAGGAGGAGCGCAAAAAGGTGTGCTAACAATGTTGTTAATTTACATGTATTCACATTGGTTCACATACCTTGTCTAACTTGGATGTATCCTTGCATATGAAGTTTAGAGTGTAAGAAAATAGATAATGCACATAACACATCCTGAGACCCTTGGCAAAGACATAAGGTTCTTCTGAGAAAGGTACTATATTTAGATTAAAGGGGACATATCATGCTTTTAAATGCTTCCTTTTCACATGTAAATCATACACTTGTGGTCTATATAAAGTAGAACTGCAATGCTTTGGTCTGAATTCCTCTTTATTGTAGCTCCACAGACCTCTCTTTTACCCCTCTTTTGACATGCGTCTTAGAGCAGCTCGTTTTGGTGCGGTCTCTTTAAATGTGAATGAGACATTCACATTTAAAAATTCACACACGGTCGCAGAGCGTTCTACTCCACCTCGTTCGGCCATTTTTGTAGTTTTATAGCAGCGATACGATTGTCTACCGGCAGAGAAACAAGCACGTCGAAGAGGCTCTGATGCTGGGGGGCAATGTAAGGAATCGTGTGGGTTAATACACCCAACAACCGAATATTTTGACTTGTCTACTTGCAACTTCGGCATAACTGAACTTGGACTACAAAATCACTGCAAGAAAAAAAATGGCGGATTCACGAAATCGGTAAGCCGGAAGTCCATGTCCTTGTTTAGCAGTTCCACAGCAAATACTGTGACATAAGAGGAAAGAAAACGCAACAGGGAACAGAGAAAACTGAACAGACTGAAAAATATGACCCAAAATGAATATAAAGGTATCTACGCAGCACTGGGACGGAATGCATTTAAATTTCCTGCACTCCTACACACACAAAGTACACAACAAAATGTAGTTAAGGGCTTAAAAAGTGGATTTTGCATGATGTCTTCTTTAACATAGCAACCCTGTTCTTTCAGTGATAACTTTTTTTCTAATCCTAACATAATTCTACAGCTATTAAGGGTTTCTGTTTTGATATAGATAATATATTCTACATCAGTTGTTTTGGATGACAAAAGAAAGAGAGAAAAGTAAAATGTTTTTCATAGATTGATTTTTGTCAGCTGATTGCCAATAAGTAGATTGCATAAAAAAGCTCAACTTGGGCTTAAACAAAACAATATGAGGTGGTTAGTGTACAGTGTATGTTTTCTGCTAGCAGAGTTGCTGTGTTTTGGTAGATGGCTTTACCGTGGCTTTTGCCAGTCTCCCCCTCCAGACATTCTTAACTTTGTTACATCGCTTTTTGTGTATAATTTTACATGTATATAATGTGGGTTGTATTTAAATAAATATACTTTTACACCGCTCTGTAATTTAAATGCCTGTAGATTAGTATTTCCCAGTTTAAACAGTTAAATACTTTTCTGACAATGTACAACTTTTCCTTAGATGCTTATTTTCCAAATGACAATTTTAGTCTGAATACTTCCTCCACATCTTTTAAACAAGCACCCACGTGTCCACCAGTGCAATATTCTTAATATTCTTTATGCCCTTTTTCATTGTCTCTTTCTGGAATTTCCTTTCCAATCTTTGATGTAATCTTTTTTTTTTTTTTTCTTGTCCAAATTAGTTTGATGGTACACTGATTTTTTTTTTTTTTTTTTTGTACACAATATTTGTATTTCTGTGTGATATGAAGACTACAAATTAATGAATGAGAAAAGAATGTTCATTTGTTCCCCGAGTTTGTCCTTTAGGGAGCACTTTTCCCAAAGTTCTGTAGTTTAACCAGAGTACTTACTGTAACAATTATTGCCTGATGCATTGCATTAAAGGCTTAGGTCATGGAGCAAAAACTATCTGTAAAACACAGATTGCATGAATGTAAAAAAAAAAAAAAGACTGTATGATGCCTGCAGCTTTACTCTGCAAGAGACATGCTGTTAATGTATCTGTGGCTGTTTTTAGATAATGGTAAATACACTGTAAGGCCCACTGCCCACAGCTACTAATGCATGCTCAGTGCTACACTTCTGGCTAAGAAGAAGATAAGCCTTGATAATCTTATCTTGACATGTTAAAATACAGTGGCTTTGTGTGCACATGGGGAGAAGCAAGGCCAAACCTTTTCACCTTGCAGTTTGGTCTGGAAATGTTAAAATGGTTGGCACAAACAAACAGTACCTTTCACTGAAATGATGGACATGTACAAAATCTAATTTGCCTTTTGTTCAGAGGTAGTAAATAGCATCCATATTTCTGGTATCTTCTGCTGGCAATTGACAGCATAAAGGACTTTCCTAGTATTATTGACTAAAGTTTGTCTACACTACATTTACCCATTCAGACCCCATTTACCCATTCTTTATTCTGTTCATGCAGCTCCTTTTCAATCACACACTGATGGATGCATCAAGAGAAGTTTAGGGCTAATATCTTGCCTAAAGGCACTTTGACATGCAGGCTGAAGGAGCTCAGAGATCAATGATCCAATGATCTTCCAATTAGTGGATCACCTCTTCACACAATCACCCCAACTTATTGTTATGTATCCTTGTTGGTATTTAGGGTGATCAGCTCCATTGCTGCACTTGCCATTTCCTTTGGCAGTAATAAGGTTCTTGTACAGAGTTAAGCTAATGCTAATTAAGTAGTTATTTTGAAATTTAGTCATTTATTTGAGAATGGGCTTTGGGTGGACTTCCTCATAGCTGTGAATCGTAAAAGAAGATTAATGTGTTGTGTAGCCCTGTGATAGACTGGCAGCTTGTCCAGAGTGTACCCCGCCTTTCGCCAGCCCCCTGTGACCGTTAACCGGATAAACAGAAGAAAATGGATGGTTGAATGTGTTGTCGGAGATCCAGTCAATGTAATATTGATATTATTGATGTATTGTTGATTCTAGGCGGAACTGAAAGAGGTCGTACTTCCTCAGGATGACTCTGACCTAGAGAAGAAAAGGCGTGAAGCTGAGGCTCTTCTACAGAGCGTGGGCATAACCACAGATGTTACT
Source organism: Archocentrus centrarchus (assembly GCF_007364275.1). Classification (NCBI taxonomy): domain Eukaryota; kingdom Metazoa; phylum Chordata; class Actinopteri; order Cichliformes; family Cichlidae; genus Archocentrus; species Archocentrus centrarchus. The sequence goes on from NC_044366.1 coordinate 17,922,157, forward strand.
GTTGGTATGTTTTATTTTGCATACAGCTCTGTTGAGATACCTACTTTTGAACTGTATACATTATGAAAATACATGCATGTATAACAATATGTCATACAAAATGAATTGAGTAGCTCATTTCGTTTCCATACAAATACATTTCAGTCACTGTATTAGGAAGGCTACATTTTTGCCTGTGTTTTGACTCAGATGTCTAGATGTTCATATTCATAACCTCAGGAAAAAGATGCAGCATAGTTTTTATTGCTTATAAAAATTTCATTTTTGTTAGGAAAAGTACACATACGGTTTACAATTATGTACTTCTTCTAAAATTTGATGAACCTGTTAAAAGGAAGAAATATTTGTTATTCTTCTCAATACTGGTGGATGCAAAAGACCTCACAATAATACTGAATGTTGGCAATTTAATGTGATGGACATTACAGTTATTTCCTATCAAATATGCTGGAGCACAGACCCAAAGTCTCACTGTAGATAATAATAGGTGGAAGCACTGATAATAGTTAAACATTTATAAAATGCTCCTAGTATACAGTTTGCATTTATTTCTTGGTCCACTCATATTTTAGAGCACTGTCATGTTGCTAACAGTAGGTGGCAGAAGAGCTCCATATAAAAATCTGAGGTTGCCTAAGATGGACCTAAACAAGATATTAACAAACATCATGGTTGGATTTTTATATTTGGTAGTTTCCAAGGTTTTTTTTGTGTGTTTTACTTATTATTTAATTGATGAAGACATAGTATAATTGTATTTAATTCCCCTTTTACTACATCTCTTGAGCTTGCAAGAGTTTTAAGTTTGTTTAGATTTGTGCGTTTTGCTTGCTTTGCACAGAGGCATTTATATTGCAGTGTACTTCTGTAAACAGCGTCTTTACATCATAACAGATGATTATTTGTCTGTCTCTCTGTGTAGTCCCTCCTCCCATGTCTCCAACTGCCAAATCTGCGGGCACACCGAGTGATACAGGGAGCCAGGACTCTGATGGAGCTGTGGGACCCAGGTACACACACACTCTCAGACTCCTCTTCAGATGTATAGTACTTGACAAGAGTGCAAACAATGCGAACATCCCTGTTTTGGGGGGAAAAAAATCAAGAATATTTCTACCCGAGGGATACTGGTCAAATCCTCGTTGCTTTGCTGATCTACTTTGTCTTCTCAAAAAAGTTATTTTTGCACTTTTTTAACTTTTATGTTTATGCCTGCAATATGTTTCCAGTGTCTTTGTTACAGCTTCATTTGCAAAAATGTTTTACAGCAAATTAGTTGTGAAGCATTTTGAAAACAACCTAAAGAAGCTTGTGCGTTCTGCTTTCTTATGCTTGGCATTACTTTCAGACTATATAAACAAAGGTTATGAATACCTGTAAAGCATGACTGCATTAAGAGCAACTGAGTTAAAACATTTTAGAAAGTCCTACATCATTACAATGAATGATGACGAATTTATGCCAACTGAGTGCATGTTTATTTCATTTGTGTGCCATTGAATTAGAACAATCCTAAATTAACAATAAAGCAGCAGGCTGCTGTGACGCCTGGGGGACTTCTTAACCCCTAATTAGAGCCCCTTCCCAGAGCTGAAACTCAAGCTCCCCCAGTGTCCCATCAGACCTAGTGAGCTGTTCCCCCTACGTGTTGACTCATTTCCCTCACAAGCATGGCCATTTCCTACACACATGGAGGTCATGTTTTCTCCCTGAGGGTTCTCTCTCTCTCTCTTTCCCCCCTCTGTTGGCACAGCACTCAGTGCTTTGCTGCGACACAGTTCGGCCTGAACATTACACCTTGTGCCATCCCACTCAGAAGGTCTGTGTGCCCATGCATTTTAAGCAGACACATTGGTCTATCTTTGGGTTTATATAAGCAGATTCAAGCTTAATTTATAATAAAGAAAACTCACTTGTAGGGTGCTCGGATATGCAAAATGAATTGAACTGTGACCTAGAGGATCCAGTCAGCATGTTGTGTGCCATAATGCTAACTTTATTTCCTCTCCTCATTTGTGCTTGCCTGTTTCTCTCTCACTAATGCTGCCTTGTTGCTGTGACACTAACCAGGAATCTGCATTGGGACTCTGACCCGTCCACTCTTCAACTTCACTCTGATTCTGAGCTGGGGTACTGGACACTCTCTTCTCTTCTTTCCTGGTCATTTTCCCTTCTCTCAATCTATGGCATGATTACTTTGTCCTTCGAAGTCATTATTCAATTAAGACAGATCAGGAAAACTGTGTAGTGATGCATGCAAGAATGGTGAGACAAAACCTTTTAATTATTTACATAGTTTTGAAACTAATCTGAAGTCTTTGCCATCCCATAAAAGACTAATTTACTTACTTTAATCAGCACAAGATCCCACTTGCAAGGAGGTGAGAGTGATTACAGATGTAGCGCTGTTTTGTATGTTTTTGTCTTTGTTGTTGCTTCAGCGTGATGTTGTGCAAAGTTTTGAGTTGTTCTTTCCTTTTAGGCGTGTAACTCCAAAACTGGGGATGGCCAAAGTCACGCAAGTGGACTTCCCACCACGTGAAACTGTGTCCTACACGAAGGAAACCCAGACCATTACTCATGCGAAAGAAGGTGACTCATGAAATGTTGTAGGTTAACCTTGAAAAACACAGTCACAGCGCATGTACATAATTGTGTGCTTCCATAGGGGTGTATCAGTTTTTAGAGAAACCTTCTTAACAGGGTCTCTCTGAGAGGGGACGTGAACAACAAGTGCAAGAGATCTGATTTTACTGAGATGAAAGAAAAGGGAAAAATGAGGCCCAGGAAATATAAGAAGTCAGGGCAGGGATTAGATTCTGACAAGCTCTGCTCCTCTGAACCTTCCAGCCAATGCTGCTTTGGTATAATTAATGAGCAGGATGAGAAAGTCTGTGACAGGAAGGAGAAATGAGATTGGAAGGGAAGATATGAAATGCCGTGCATAGGACTGCTTATTCCCTCTGATGCGTGTCAATATGTATGTAATTGCTGCACCGAAGCTTTCATGTGGTAAGATGAAGAATATTTGGGTTTTTACTGAAATCCACATGGTGGACACATGTTCAATCAAATATGCAATATTTTTGGTCATGCTTCTTGTTCTTGGTTGATTTTTCTAATCACTGATGGTGAGTAATATGCTCGACTGAAATCCTGATTAGGATAGTTGTCTTGTACCTCCACTCAAACACTGTCCTGTTTTTTTATTTTTTTTATTTAAGATGATTTCTCGTATTATTTGCATCAGCTAACACATGTTTTTAAGCATCCCTAAAAGCCTGGTTAGGATTTTAAACAGTGTGCTGAGTGTTGGTTGTGTGGTCTAATCAGTTGATGTGTGGACAATTCTGAGGTGGCATGCAGCTCGAGTAAAATAAAATTGTGTGATTTTGTGGAAAACTACAAGCAGAACCAGTGAAGGATGAAGAGCATCCCAGTGTTCCTCATCGCTCTTTACGCCGGACTCTACTGGGCATTGTAAAACTCTGTTAAACAACGATGGTTTCTGCCAGCTGTTCAACACGGGGCCACCTTCCCCTCTCTGCCACTATGTAATCATTTCATCAACTCCCTCGCTTCCCTGTCTTCTCCCTTCACCGAACAGGCACATAACAAAACACACTCAGTGACATTGTGCATTTTCACACCATCACTTCTGGCACTCGATGAGACGGCAGCTCCTTCCCAGCTTGCTCCCCTTGGTGCATTTTTGATGTGTGGGGTGGCGTCAGGCCTGGTTTCTGATTGAGCGATTTATCATGTTGTCAAAAGGAGGCAACGCCACAGCACTCTCAAGGTCAGCAGGCGGTGGCATTAGAGGGGAGCAGCTGCCATGCCCTGGCTGCTCCAAACTGAAGGTTCCCACAGTGTCAACGAGACATCTCTGAAAAAGGAGTGAAAGATTTAAGATTTTAAAATCACACCTGCCCCATTGACACAAAGAATATCCTCTGAACAGTCGAGGAGAAGCCATCAACTCTTTATCTTGGTGTATCACAAAACTCACCTGTGTGTTCTCAGATACATGTGCTTGTATAAGGGTCACTTCCATTTTTATATTTAAATTCCTCTTGTAATTAATCCTGATGCTAAGATTTTTGTTGGGAGTGGCCAGGAGCAACAGGATTAGAAATGAGAAGGTCAGAGGGACAGCTCAGGTTGAGCAGTTTGGTGACGTGCAGAGGAAGCATAGTGGATATACTGGACAAAGGATGCTGAAGCTGGAGCTGCCAAGGAGGAGGAAAAGAGGAAGACCACAGAGAAGATTCATGAATGTAGTGAAAGAGGACATTCAGAGGGTTGGTGCGACAGAAAACGATGCAAAAGATAGGGTAGGGTGTGATGTGGAAGCAGGTGGTCCATGGTGGTGACCCCAAAGGGAACAACCAAAGAAGACAATAATAATTAATCCCTGTTTTTGACAATTAAACAGGATACAGTGCAAACATTTTAAGGCATATTAGCTGTTGAAATTCTTAATAATTACACAGTACCTTCAGGAAAACATCTGGTTGGCTCCCAGATGCATGTTTCTGCATTACAGCAACCCCAAACACACAGTAGCACTACTCTTATCATCAATGACAACGAGCCCCGCAACTGATCAGGCACCCAGAGAGAGCTGATTTCAGCATTATGGGGTCAGTCTGAGATTACATGAGAAAGCACTGACATACTAAATTCACTGAAGAACAGTGACAAGCTCTTCAAGGTGCTTGAAACAAATCAACTGCCAAACACCTAAAAAAAACACAAAAAAAGAAAACATTCAAAGTGCACAGAGAAGAAGTGGAAAGGGCACAGAAATTACAGCATTTTTTTTCCCTTTTTCTATCTAAAAAACTATAATCATATTATTTTTTTAAAGCAGTCTGCCTCACATTCAGCACCCAAAGCTTGGTGCACTGGAGACAAATTTTTTCATCTGTAGGTAGCTTCAGAAAATTTGTTAGTTTAAGCCATTAGAGATTGGTGAATATGCCACCACTGCAGGATTCCCAGATTGCACTAGTAGGTAATATGCAGCATCAGTATGCACTCCTCAACAAGAGGCTGTAATTATGGCATAAGATATTGTTGAAGGTTGGAGGTTTGGGAGTATGTGTGGGGTGGAGGAGGAGGGCTAGACTGGTTCATCTAGCACAGCATTTCAAAAACGCTCGTCAGGAATATAAGTATGTAGAGCAGTTTAGTAAATCTAATATTTAATTGAATGTGATTGTTTTAATCACACTGAATTCAGAGGCAGGTCAAAACTTTTAATCACAAAAGCCCTTAATGGCCTTCTTGTTTGAAGTGCCACTTGTAATTGTGGTCAGCTTTTATGCACTTGATGATTAGTACCCTTAAATATCTGTTGTATCCTTTGCTCATACAGTAGCTAATCATTCAGAATAAAAAAAATTGAGCATATTCTCTTTTTTTTTTCTCTCTCTCTGCTTATGATTTCAGCACCTCTGCATTTTTTTCAGTTTTTTTTTTTGTTATTCATGCAATTGGGTTTGCTGATGCTTTTTATTTGCTACACTCCTACAAGCAACTGCACACCTTTTATTTTTAATGCTTTTTGTACACTGGTGCTAGAAGTGGTCTATTTCAGGATGCAAGAAATGATAATTCACATGTATGTGTGTGTATTAGTGGAAATTTGTTTTCTGTAGTTTCATTATTGGTCTTCATGTTGCACATGCTGAAGTCAGAGCCTTGGTCTGTCTGTGTGTATAGAAAGTGGGTGCCACCTGCAAGGTCATTTAGTTTTATAGTTGTTCATCACTGGCCACACGCCATGTTTGCATTAATATATATTGTCTATTGAGGAAGACTTGTGATTACTCCCCCACCACCACTACATACAAAAAAAAGCTTTTATTTCTTAAGTGGTACAAAAGCCATAATTGGGCCTGCTTTGCTGCTTTGAGAGGAGGTGTCGGTGTGTGGGACATTGCTGATCCGGGTGAATTCTGTTAAATGCAACTCACCCACCCTTGCTACTCCCCCTCTCCCCCCACACACATCCCCAGTGGGGTCACCAGGATCACTAGCTTTTCTCCAAATGGCCATTTTGGCTGGCAGGTGCATTATACCCTTTATTTTCAGATTGTCTATCCGCTCCTAATGCCTGGCAGGTTGATTGCTCTGGCTGCCTCACCAGGGAAAGGGCTGACGAGCACGGCTGGGACTAGCTGAAAGACAGTGATTACTGTTTTCCTTTAAGCCTGATTGAGGCCCTTGAAAGGAAAGATTTTAACCTTCTCCTGTTGGTTGCAGAGTATGGCCGCACATTGAAATGGCTTGTGTCATCAACCCAGTTCTGTAAACTCATCAGTGCACCCAGTAACCTTCGTCCCCAAACCCCCATCTGAGAAAGGGATAAATCACTTTATGGACAAAGTGACAGATGACATTATCATTTAGATTATCTCAGTAGGAAGGAAATTCTGGCGTGTGGTGCTGTCATCTTAGATTAACTGTAAGGTTCATACAAAGATAAACGCATGTAGGAACCAGGCGAGTATTTCCACTTTCCTCATGAATCTGTTTTGTCCTTTTGCTAATATTTTTTTAAGCATAGTCTATATACCATCTCTAGGAGATGTGTTTGGAAAAGATGTGTTCATCTTCTTTGAGGTAGGGCTGGTGTGCAGTTTGCCAGCTGGTGTGGCCTGTATTTTGTCGTACATTCTCTGAGGTTGAATAGGAGTTGCAGGACCTCCTGCTAGGATGGTAATTGCACAGGCTTGCCGTTCAGGGAGAAGCTTGTCTCGGGGCAGCCATGCGGAAAACCTCTGTGCCATCCCCATGCCACCTTTGAAGAGCACAAGACAATCCCAGCATCACCATCTGCTTTTGCACCATGCCGTCATCTGGCTAGTCCAATGGGACGGGCCTGGGCAGCTGCTCCACACCCTCTGCCCCGTGGCCTAGAAGGGGGCAACCTGCTACTAGGACACACAGGAAACAGCTACACTGACAGCTAGAGTCTGTTGAATGGCTAAGGTCTCATTAACAGTTGGGAAAGACAGGGGTCCCTATGACAACAAGACACCCGCTGCGCTGTGTCCCTTTAATACAAACGACAAACTTCCCTGCTTTACAGAGGCAAGTTCTTTTTGAAAGGAGACATTGTGCTGACAAACCAAACAAATGCAAGGCAGAGATACAAAATCAGTCTATTGCTGTGCCTGTAATCACTGGGTGGAGCTTTTCTTGAAAGAGGGAAATAATGAATGTGGAAAATGTAGTGACCAAAAGGTATGAAATGTCTGTGTGGAAGCATAATTATTCATTTTGTTGAAGTTGTTTATTTGAATTAGTTTTTTATCCCTGTTAATTTTTTGAAATTAAGAGAAAACAAATATCACAAATATTCTCGTGTGTTATTTCTTACACAGGTTGGTTTGATTGAGAGTTATTTTGTAATGTTTTCATACAGTTAACTTTTTCACCAACAGAAGAAGAAGAAGAGGAAGAGAGTGCTCCAGCTCAACCAGTAGTTGAGACTCAAGCCGTGAAAGAGGACCAGAAGGAGGAGGAGGAAGGTACTGCAGAAGTGATGATACTTGAGATTCTCTACTGAAATTGAGGCAGTTTAGTTCTTCTAGGAATTTAACACTAAGAATATGTAAGTCTTATAGATTATATATATATATATATATAATTGAGAGGATCAGATTGCACATAATAACGGCCACTAGCAGCAGGGATCTTCACAACATTTTATTGTGTTTGTATTTCTCCGTTAAGCACCCCCCCGCGAGCTGACAGAGGAGGAAAAACTCCAGATCCTGCACTCTGAGGAGTTTGCAGATTTCTTCGACCACGGCACTCGCATTATTGAGCGGGCTCTATCCGAGCACGTGGACCTCTTCTTTGACTACAGTGGTCGTGACCTCGAAGAGAAGGAGGGGTAATTATTAGGCAGCTAGTGTTTTTAAAACTCATAATTGGTTTTTGAAGAAATGCTTTTTATTGATTGTTTTGGTGTTTTGTTTTTTTCCGCAGTGAAATTCAAGCCGGAGCAAAGCTCTCGCTCAACAGACAGTTTGTGGATGAACGCTGGTCCAAACATCGTGTTGTCACCTGTCTGGACTGGTCACCTCAGGTCATTTTTCTTAACAACTTTTTCATGATGAAATCAGCTAGAGCTTGACTGATTGTGGATTTTTGGGTGGTTATTCTTTGATTACCCATATATAGATACAGTATGCTGACACTTGTATTGAAAGTGTAAAATGATGTGATCATTATTTATTAACTTCTACAAACAAGTTTGCAATTCACTGTTGCTTGATGATGCTCCAACATCTGCTCATCTGCATACTCTGCTGCATGTGCTGCAGACAGCGTATTGGGGTGTTTCAAAAAACAATAAAAAAAAACTCTCAAAGATTGTCATATACAGTATGGTCAGCATTAGCTGACAATTATTTTAAGTCTGGCTCAAAAACCAACATATTAACACATTTCTTCAGAGCCAATCATAAATCTTATGCTAATCCTAATCCGTGTTTTTGAGTCGGAATTCTACTAAGAGCATAATTGTTTTGTAATTGCCTGTTTAAACAGTTTAGATTTGCACAGCCATAATGCTTTATGATTACATAGCTTGAGTTTGACAGCGTTTTCTTTCAGCCTCAACTCCCTCAGGAAAAGTAAGTTTTGTCCCATACAAATTGTCACTTAGTTGGAGGCCATAATGATTTGTTTCCTCTGGTGTCTAAGGTCATTTAATGCATAATTGTGCAATGACTTGTGACAGTGATTGAACACCGACTCTTTGTTCACTGTATTTTCTTGCTCAAAGCAGTAACCACACCCTTGTGATGTAAAATTATGTATCCACCATACTTGAATTTAAGTATTAAAAGCAGCAGAGGTTAATCGTTTGTCAACATCTGGATAGTATTTCTGTAGTCTGTGTTTTTGAAATGCACTGGGATGGGTTTACATTTTATGAGATCCTCACTGAGCTGCTGAGTCTGCTTCTGTGTTTTTTTGAGTCCTTGCAGAACTGTAGCGTTTAGTTAAAATTATGCAAAGGAATAAAAACATCATTTACCAAAGTTCTTCGGGGGGTAGGGTGACTTAAATGAGCCATAAATCTTGGAGGAAAGGGTTAGTCATTCTTGAATGCATTCAACAGCACTACTCGGGGCAGGCGAGGCTTTTCCACTTGGAGCCAAGCCTGGGGGGCATGTCTGCCTGCCTCCCTCCAACATTCATTCAGTCTGATATATATTTTTTTTTTCTGTCTCCAGTATCCTGAACTCCTAGTTGCTTCATACAACAACAATGAGGATGCTCCTCATGAGCCAGACGGCGTGGCTTTGGTGTGGAACATGAAGTACAAGAAAACTACACCAGAGTATGTCTTCCACTGTCAGGTAATAGAAGAAACATTAACTTTCCTCCCTTTTGCTAACATACCACCACCCTTATGGATAGCTTATTCCATGACAAACATGGAACACAGCCAGCCGTCCTGTCCCGCTCACTCTCCTGCCTCCTCCTCTGCTCCCACACCCCTCCTACCCTCATCCACATTGTGAGTTCACAGTGCTGGCATCCACCTCCACCACATCTATGCACAAACACATGTTCATGAGGCGCCTGAGAAGACCTGTGGTGCAGAAGTCGGGTGGAATCTGAGCACCGCGGCAGGATTAAGTGTGTGGGGCAGGGCTGGTTATCATGTGCATCTAAACAAGGGCCCTGTGTTCAGACAAGCTAGCTGGGAGACCAGTTGAGCTCCTCCGCTCTGCCCAGCCTTATTACAATGCTTGCCCTGAGGCTCCTTCACCAAGACAAGTTGAGTAGAACCACATGTTTTTGCCTCCAGAGCGGATGTAAATGCAGGCGTGTTGCTCAGATGAATAAAACTGAACAGAAGTGTTAACGCAGTTTTCTTTTTGCCTCCAAGTCAGCTCATCTATGCATCACCGTTTTGCCAACATGGCCTTCTGGGAAAAACAAAAACTGTTTTAGGTGTGGTGATGAGTGCGTGCAGTCCACCTAAACCAAAATCCAAAAATATATACTGATCTTATCAGCCAGCCTCGAGGTCTGTTTATTTACTCTGTTGAGAACTGAGGCTCGAGTTATGCAAGATGTGTTTGGTTGTGCTTTGGGGAAAAAAAAGGGAACACGCAAGAACTTTTCTTTAGCTTTTGAGTTGAAGCAGAAGAAGAAGAAACAGATTGAAGTCTGTTTTCCATGTTCATATTATCATATTATTGCAACTTTGAAGATTTCAAGTGCTGCTGATGCAAATCTTTGCAGTATTTTACAGCCATTTAACCATACATACTGTAGATTTGACCTGTGGTTTTTAACATCAGTGGAAAATATCTGAGTTACTTTGACTTGGATTTGTGTTTCCATTTCAGCAAAAAATAGCTTAAAATAATTTAAGCTTTTTTTAGTCTAAAGTATAAGGGAGCAACCACTTAAAACAGATCAGAAAATATTTAATTTTGGAAGAATTCAAATGTTACAGGTATAATTTAGCAGCAATACAAAAATCACCCAGTATTATAAAATCTGAGTGTGCTTGCTGTGGCCTGTTAATGTTTTTGTTTTTACTCTGCCAGTTTTGGGATATTTTTCTTGAAACAATGGAAATGACTGACATGATGTCCCCACTGCTGTATGTTTCCATCAGGCTGCTACTCTATGAAAACCCTTCTCATCACTTGCTCCACAGTGCTGTTGCCTGACCACAAATAATAAGCTATGTTTTCCTCTTTTGGGGTCATTTGGTCCCCTTGGTCAATGGTGTCACTGTTTGTTGCAGTAACAACATTTGTCATGTAGTGCTGCGTGCTATCTTGGAAACATCTGAGTTGGTCTAGGGTAAAGTGGCTAACTGTTTAGACTTATTAAAGAGAGTGAGCCAGTATAAGACTGGACTAATAATAATAATAATAATAATAATAATAATAACAACAATAGTAACAGGGGCTGCACAGTATTGCAGTGGTTAGCACCACTGCCTCACAGGTCCCGATTTCAAATCGACCGGCCGGCTGGGCCCCGTGTGGAGCCCGCCTGCTTTCCCTGTGGCTGCGTGGTTTCCATGCAGGTACTCCAGCTTCATCCTACAGCTGAAAGACATGTTTGCTGGGTTAACTGGTGATTCTAACTGGAGATTGGCTGTGTATCTTTCTGGTTTTGTGCCATGACATTTGGGCAGGTGAGAGAATAATAAATCCATCTATAACCCTATGTAAGGCAATCTCAGAAATTACCTAATTTTAAAGATTTTCTTTGATTTGGGGGGGGGGGGGGGGGGGGGCATTACATTTATTTATTTTACTGCAGACTTTCACAGTATCTTTATAAACTGCCTGCCTCTAGGACATGAATTTCTTACATTAAATATGGTATGATGGTGGACTGCAACTGTCTCACTATAAATTTGACATTTTTTTCCCTTTGCCCAACCTTCTTATACTTTTCCTTCATTATGACAGTCTGCTGTTATGTCGGCGGCGTTTGCCAAGTTCCATCCTAACGTTGTGGTCGGGGGCACGTACTCAGGGCAGATTGTGCTGTGGGACAACAGGAGCAACAAGAGGACCCCTGTGCAGAGAACTCCCCTGTCAGCAGCAGCACATACGGTACAGTAAACCTCTGGCACAGTGAGTATATGCTTCATTTACATTTAGCCAAAAGTTAAAGTTTAATCGTCATTGTCTTTGCAGCATCCGGTGTATTGTGTGAATGTGGTTGGCACCCAGAATGCCCACAACCTGATTAGCATCTCCACCGATGGCAAGATGTGCTCCTGGAGTCTGGACATGCTCTCTCAGCCTCAGGTAATGTATAACACAGGGCTAGATTGGAGCAATTGAATGGGCGCTGTGCTGTGAAGAAGTATTAACCATAAAAATAAGATTTTATGCTGATAATACATCAGATTTTAGAGAAGAGGGTTTATTTTCTGTTGTCATCTTCTCTTTTCCCTTTCACATTGCCCACATGCTCCCTGTCATTTGCATTCGTGCTAAATGTCAGACATTTTGGCTGGACTCCTTCCTTTTCACATTCCAGTTTGGTATTTCCCTCGACTGTACCCTTATTTTTTCTGCAGCTCATTTTTCACTTTGAAGGAAACGATTCTTGCTAGCTGTGTCATTTCATCCCTGCTGCCAAGCCTTCATTGTGAAACTGATTTTTTTTTTTTTTTTTTTTTTTAAATAAAGTGCTAGTCAAATTTAGATTATACATTAATAAACTGTCTGGTGATTTTTATAGGTTTTGCTTGGCAGTGTGTGTGTTAACTTAAAGCCTGGGCGGGGAGCTTGTTATAGATGTTGTTCCATGTTTCCTTCCCTCCACAGGACAGCATGGAGCTGGTGTTCAAGCAGTCCAAAGCTGTAGCTGTCACCTCCATGTCTTTCCCTCTCGGAGATGTCAACAATTTCGTAGTGGGCAGCGAGGACGGCTCAGTCTACATGGCGTGTCGTCATGGAAGGTGCGTTCATAAGCGACCGCAGTCCCCCGTGTCCCCTCCTGAACACCAGCAGGAAACTGAGGCGACTTGTAAGGCCCACATAGAACCGTGTGTCAAATAAATATAGCCCACTCACTTCCCAGTGCAACGCAAATCCAACACTTGATCTCCTGCTGTTTGAGGTTTCACTCCTGCCCAGTCATCCTGTTTTTCTTTTCCGCCTGTCAGTTGTGTTTGTAAAGGTCGTTCAACATAAACAGGGCACACATGCAGGGGAAACAAATCATTTTTTCCCCCCGTTCTCTTATTTTTTTTTTCTTTCCTCAGTATGTTTCTCTGGGTGAGAGAGTTTGTTTACAGTCGGTCATCCTAGGGAGAATTAAAACTGCACTTCATCCCACAATGTTCTTATTTAAGAGACTGGGGCTCTTCATCCAGGATGCTCCACGGCTGAGAAATGTGGCTTAAATCAGAGCTGGAGACGAAATGTCCTGTAGTATGCATGGAGACCACAGAGAGGTGATAGCTGCGAGGTTTTGCACAGCAGAATCACCTCTGTAATCGAGGGAATAATTTTCCGCCTCATTTACAATGGTATGATACTCTCATCGCAGTTAATAATGCATAAGCATCACTCATGCTGAGTATTTACCTCTCTACATTAATTATCAGAGCCTCAGTTGGGTAACAGCGCTGCAACATGTGGTTGAAGGGATGCAGGCACTTTTGCCACCCTGCTGGTAATTACATGATACAAGTAAATGATTACTCTGAATACGTCCAGCAGAGGTCCATCTGTGCCTGTCGCTTTCTTTACATGCTTAATGTAATGCATAAATGGTTACAAAGAGCAGTGCTGACCGTGAAACCCTTCTTGGATTTTTGTTGTTTGTTTCTGGAGTTTCTACAGTGCGCACAAATGTATATTTAGGCATTACATCCAAAAGTGAAATTGAATTTTTTATGGTCAATTTAAGCATATTTTATCTGTGTGCTCCACAGCAAAGCAGGCATTAGTGAGATGTTTGAGGGACACCACGGCCCCATCACAGGGATCCACTGCCACACAGCTGCTGGGCCGCTGGACTTCTCCCACCTGTTTGTTACTTCCTCTTTCGACTGGACTGTCAAGCTGTGGAGCACCAAGGTATGACTGAGATCTAGGATGCATTTTAAAGGCCATGATTCATTTATTTGGCCCTTCTCTGTTTAGGAAAAAGTTTCCTCCCTTTCTCTACCACTGTGGGCTTCAGTATAATCCAGTTCACTTTCAACCATTAGATGGGACTAATGATTCTTTCAAGGTTGACTTTCAAGTAATGCACTTCTGTTAAAGGGGTATTGATTGAATTTGTAGACAGATGTCCTGATACAACAGTCAATACCAGACTCTGTTTAGCCAAAAGAAGTAATTTTTTTTTCACCTCTAATTTACCACAAATGGGTTTCTGCAGCAACGGTAAGCTCAGACTGTTTAGCTCTGATGCTTATTTTAAAAATGTCTTGATAATAGTGGCTGTCACTATTTCAGTCTTCGGTTGTTGTGGTAAATGAGAGGTGTCACTTTACTGGTTTTATATATATATAAGAATTCTTTCAAACATTTTGATATAATACATTAGTGCTGCCAGTGGAAAATGTGCACTTTTGACATCTTCAGTGTACATCTCACTGTTTTGTTTGAAGAGCATTGTATAGTATAAGAAATTCTTTAACTGAACTCAAGAGAATTAAAAAAAGAAATGAGACAATTAAAGACAATGGCATGTAATCAAAATTCATAAGAATTGTTGTCAAAGTGTCGCTGCCTGAAAGTCTTACCTGCCTGTGCTCCATTGTCTTTGTTTGGCCATAAGTAGACACATATATGGCTACCTCCTCTAGGTCTTTTGGGGTACACCAAGGTGTTCCCAAGCCAGCTGTCAGATGTAATCTCTTCAGCATGTTCTGGGTCTTCCCCGGGACCTCCATCCAGTAGAGCATGCCTGAAACACCTCACCTAGGAGGTGCCCATCCTAGTCAGATGCCTGAACCGCCTCAACTGGGTGGAAAAGTGGCTCTACTCTGAATCTCTCCCTCCTTTCATCTGGACCCGCCATGAATCACCACCTTATTGTGGTGGAAGGGTTTGTGGGCCTTAGTGATCCCAGGAGCTATGTTGTTGAGGCACTTTGCCCCGGTGGGGTCTCCTAGGGCAACCTCAGTCTGGGTTAGGGCCCAGATGAAGAGTGATTCAGAAAACCCCTTTCAAGAAGAAAGGAACAAGAGACCATGTTACCCTGCCTGGGAGAGGGTTACCGGGGCCCCACTGTGGAAGAGCGCCCAGGGAAGGGGAGGCTCAAGGGAGAGTGCCTGGTGGCCAGGACTCAGCAACATTGGCCCACCCTCCTGTGGGCCCACCGTGTAGGGATTTTGATGATTTGTGGATTAGCCAGCAATCCGGGTTGCTAAAACTAGTTTTAGAAATTAGGGTCAAGTATGAAAATGCATTATTTAGTTTACTGAGTTTTTCCTTTATACAATACATTTTGACGCCCACTAAAGAGGTTTTGGCTTTCCACCAAAAGGAAAGTCACCAGAACTGTGATTTAAAAAAAACAAAAAAAAAAAAACAACTATATTTTTTATAAGGAGGATTCAATTTACTGAATCTTAAAACATGTGTTTTTAAAATGACAAAAAAAAAAAGAACAAAGACAAAAACTAAACACAAAACTATATGATGGCTTTACTATATGATGACCAATCGTAGTCACCCCCCAGACGCCCATTTTCAGCCATGCAAACAAATGCTATAAATTTTTGTTCTGACATATTTTGAAACATGTTGTCCCAGTTTAAAATACAGCTACACTCATTAATCACTAATACAGAAAATAACAAAATAACATATATAACAATGCAGTGTGTTAACTACACCTTTTGGTGTTTTACACCTTTTCCTTATATGTACTACCACTAAAATATTTGGCATTACCCATAAAAATTCCTATTTGTCAAGTTCAGACTCCAATGAGTAAATGAGTAGCAAGTAAAATAGGAAATTTAGTCATGACACTTGCGTAGTTAGAAATAATTGCATCCTCCAGTCTTTGCTTTAGTCATAATTCATCCATTTGCAGCAGTTTTAGCCTTGCAGATGTCTTTTTTTGGCTCATTTAGCAGCCAGTTTGTTGAAGTAATCTGGAGACATTTCACCTTCACATTTCACCTCCCACACAGTGGGCACTTCTTACAAACCATCGTGCTGTTCCGAAGACAGTTCAAGCAAGTTGAGATACAGTTCCATTATAGACTGGATATCAGCTGACTGCTTCTATTTTTATACCCATCATGATTAAAAAGAGCATCCCAGAGAGGCAAACTTTCAGATTTCCTTCATCCTAATTAAGAGATGATTATCTTTTTGTTTGTTCGACATTTTTCAATTTTCCCTCTTTGACTCCTTAAATTTGAGGTCTTCTGCACTTTTTGCCACTCGTGTTCTTTCACCCATCTTAATCCTTCCCCTGTGTTCACTATCTCTGCCTAGAGAAGCCCACCATCATGGTGTCATCAGCTCATTGTTGAGGTAGAATCTGGTGTTTTGCGGATGCCCGCGAGGCTTGTGAGGATTCTGTTTTTCAAACTAGAGACTCTGTGTCTCTTCTTGGTCTGGCATAGACCGGGCCCTCATTTTTCTTGTTTTTATTCTGGTTAGAGGAGGTTTGCATTCTTTGAATGGAGGAGTACACATGATTGAAATCTGTTGACTACAAATCTCCACATGAAATAATGTTTTTGTTTTTTTTTTGTTTTGTTTTGGTTTTTTTGGAACAATTTTACCCTGAATTTCAGATTTTACATTTTTTTTTCTTTTTTTTTTTTGTGTTATTTAAAGATTACAATGAACCCACAAAGGCTGATGTTCCAGATACTCAAATAGCCAAATTTATTACTTCTTTAATCAGCACAACAGTTTTCAGCTGTGTTAACATAATTGGAAAGGGCTTTTTCTAATGATCAATTAGCCTTTTAACATGATAAAGCTGCATTAGGAAACACAATGTGCCATTAGAAAAACATGAGTGATCATTGCTGGAAATGGACCCACATAGATATTCTATTACAAATCATAAATTACTTTTGATTGATTCCATTAATCATTAGTTGTCATTTACAGCATTTCTAAGTAGTAAGGAAAATTTTTTCAGCAGTTCTGTATAAATATGACTATACATTTCTTTTGGGACATAAACCTTTAATGTTTAGTCTTTGAGGCTGCGGTTTGTAGTGATGATGAATGGCATTGCATTATATTCATGAGCATTTATTGATTCATTGTCCACCTCATTTACATAAGTGAGGGTTGATTAAGTAACATAAATATTCTCTGCTATAAATCAGTACGGTTTAACAGTTTAACACGTCACTGAGTTGCATCAGAGTGTAGATGGATATTTATGCAGAAAAAACTGGGCAGATTATTGAATGAAGTGATTAAAATCATGGATTTCTTTCTTTTTTGCCCCCCCAGAACAATAAGCCGCTGTACTCATTCGAAGATAACTCTGATTACGTGTATGATGTCATGTGGTCCCCAACTCACCCTGCTCTGTTTGCTTGTGTGGACGGAGTTGGTCATCTCGACCTGTGGAACCTCAACAATGACACAGAGGTATTTTTTAATACTAGCGCATTTTACTGCAGCCGTCTGTTATTACAAACCTAAGATCTTGATTTTCACTTTTTTTAACCATATAAAATCCTATGCTTTTCCATGGTATGGCTTGCAGTGCAGTGCACATTCCCACTCCAATGATTGCTCTTATTGTTTCAGGTCCCCACAGCCAGCGTCACAGTGGAGGGTAACCCAGCCCTGAACAGGGTCAGATGGGCTCATTCTGGCAAGGAAATCGCTGTGGGAGACTCTGATGGACAAGTCCTTGTCTATGATGTTGGGGAGGTGAGCAAACATGAGTCAGCCTTTCAATTTCTGTCTGTGCTTTTAAAATAAATAAATAACCAACCATTTGGGTGTTGCAGATATGATTCAGCCTCTCACCTGCAATATGTCATTTAGTCATAAGGGATTAATTTCAAAGCATTTACCTTAATGAGATTTTTTGAAGAGCACCTTAAGGTTTCACTTCTGCATTTTAGGTCTGTTCTTTGTTTGTAAAAATCTACAGAGCATTACCTGTTTGTGTTTAAAAGTCACGCCTGTGTCGTGTTCCTGCCCCCACAGCAAATTGCAGTGCCACGAAATGACGAGTGGACCCGTTTTGTTCGCACACTGGCAGAAATCAACGAGAACAGGGATGACGCAGAGGAGCTGGCAGCTCAGCGTCTGGCTGCATGAGCTTATCGCCCTGCATGAGGCATTTAAAGGGACCAGTCGTGTGCTTGTTAATATCAGCCCTGTTTTGACAGAAGGAAAATATGAAGTTTGTATCAGAAAGAAGTATGGATATCATTTGGTTTCCAACACTCCTCTTATTTAGACAATTGCCTTCTTAGTTTGCTGCAATGTCGCCCGTCTTCCTCTGAATAACCCAAGCGACAGGGCTGTCAACCTCAGACACTAACCCAAAGCCATATTCACAAAACGGTCATCCTTTTCTTCAACCAGATGCCTTAAAGTTTAATTTAAATCTTGATTGTCACATCCGTACCCACTTTTATTTACAGCATGCTTGTGGCAGCCTTAATTATGAGTTAAGTCGGTGCTCCACTTCCGCATATTCAGGAAAATCAGTAAGAGCTGTTCTCCATTTCCACCAAAGTTGTAGTAAAGCAATCACATCTCTAAACACCCAGGAATGTAAACATCTCATAGCTGTAGCCTGTGTTGTCATCTCTGTTCTTTTAGGATTGATAACATAAACATGTTTGTAAAATAGTAAAATGCCAAAATCTTTCTACCAAGATGTTGTTTTATACTGCACTTCTTGCCTCTTAATCAGTGCAGCTCGAGTTGGATCCGAGATGGTTGGGATATCGCCATAGGTTGTCGAATAGGATGATGATTATGTATGCTGAAACTCCTCGGTGATTTCCACGTTTGTCACGGTGATGGGCTCTGAATAGAGATTGGTGTCAAAACTGAGAATGTACATTTCACAGAAATCAACAGTTTGAATGATTTATTTCAATAAAATACAATAAATACATTTAAATTATTTCCCCAAGTCCCCGGTCATGATTTCAAAATAAATACTTTGAAAATATCTGTACATCCTCATGTCTCTTAAATGTAAGTCACACATGCACACCAGAAAAGCACAGTAACAATCCTTTGTAATGCCATAATGTCCCTCTGTGGAGAAGTACAATATGTACAAAAAAAAAACTGTGCAAGCTATGCAAAGAAAATGCAATAAAAGCCATACCCATGCAGCGTTTAAAGTAAGACAACCGCTCATATGCACTGAATTGAAATGTGATTAAGTAAAGGAGGAAATGAGGGCTGGAAGAGCATGCAGCCCTCATGAGAAGTGACTGTTTATGAGGGCTGAACCTTCGTTTTGGATGTCTCTGATTGGATTGTCACCTCTCCGGAAGGCTTAAACTTGGGCAGGTGCAGGCCAAATTTTCTCTCCACACCAGCAAACGTTGCAGCAGCCAGACGGTAACCACCCAGGTGGTCTGGTGTCACAGAAGGAAGGTCCGTGATTGTAGATTTGGGAATGGGCTCGGAGCCAGCAGGACGACTGAGAAGAAAGATTAGGAGAAGCTGAGAACTGAGATGCATTAATGAGTGGATCACGCTTGTTTAAAAAAAACACGGTTAATGTACTTACTGTCCTCCAAAGTCAACATAGAGCCATCTCTGTAACAGTTCATAGGTCACCAACGTTACACCAAACTGCGGTGATGATCTGCAGACGCGAGCTAAAGAGAGAAAGTTTGAAAATAACAGAAAAAACTATTACTCTGCTCAGTCACAATGATGAGTTTGATTTCCATTAATGGAGGACGTCTATAGTTGGTGATGCCAAACGGCAAAACCAAGGGCCGGTAATTAAAGTGTGAAACTGCTGTTTGAGTTCCTGCAGAGGCTGCTTGAAGCTCGCATTAATAGGGGAGTGGTCATTTTGACTGACAGGTGGCTGCAGCCCGCTGTCTGCTGCACCCCAACTGTCTATGAATAGACTTTGCTAACCAATTCTTTCATTAGTTATTAATGTCACACTCCAAAAAATCTTTGATGAAAATAGTAAGATGGTAACCATTATGCTAAAGCTAAGGATTCAAAACTTGATAAACCAATGGCTGACATCAGTCTATGTCTATAGTATCTTTTATATACAGTCTAGTGGTTCAGGTCAAACTTGAGGTGAACATTTACTTTTGTTTCATCTGAACAAACCTTAAGGACACGTGTGACTGTGTGTGTCTATGGTATGCATGTGTGTTTTACCTCCTGTGCCCTTCCAAAATGCTCTGAAACCTTCCTCCTTGAGGACCTTCCTGAAGCAGTCGATGACTCCGTTATAAGTCGTCTGGCCTGCTCTGGCTGCCACCTGGAGCCTGGTCTTGATGACATCAGCAGGGGTCACCAACGAAGCCGCTGGTATGCCTTGTTTAAAAAAAAAACAAAAAAAACCCCACATAATAAAGCACTTTCACTATGCACAGATGGTGTCACATTCTGATATCCCTGCTGCAGCATCACGCAGAGCTTGAAATGGCTATACCTTCACTGTGCGGCATGACAAAAGTGATGTATATACAGCCAGGCTATTGAGAGCGTCAATGGATGGCGCAATTACAAACGAGGAGGAAGCCTAAATGCATTCTTTTTTGTACAATGTGACACATCCCTTTACAAAACAACACAACATGGCGCTGTTTCACTGTCCAGATTCTCCGAGCTTTCCAGATGTTCTTTACCTGCAATAGCTCCAGCAGTGAGCAGCTGCAGCGGCCCCAGCCTTCCATCCTCATCTGCCAGCTTCTCCTTGGTGTGGGCATAAACGGGGAAGTAGATGGCGGAGAAGGGAATGTCACGGAGGAAACAAGCTTTGGCTCCCTAATAGAAAAAGGGAAGATTTTAAAAAAGCTGCATCATAATGGGGCTGATGAATGAGCAGAGACAGCACTGGAGCAAGTTTGTCTTTGGGATTAAATGTCATGGGAGCTGATTTATTTTAACCTGCGGGGGGGCTTTAGTGTTGATGATGGAGCCAAAGAGCCCCAGGCCCCGGAGAAAAATCCATCACACCACGGACCCCAGTGTGCTGGCTTCTTCTACCAAGAGGAAGTCCGTTTTTTTTTTCCCCTCCTTTTTTTTTCTTTTTTCAAACAAGCCACACACTGTCTGCCGCTCATTAAAATATGGAGTATGAACACATAACTCCAGCTGTAAGTAAAGCCGCAAGGATCTGGAAGGGAGCAGTAGCACAGCGTAATCCCTCAGTAATTTGCTGTCGGTTGTTGGCCGCGGTTCCGTTTGCATGTTTAACACTGTTTTGGAAAATTGCAAACAGTCAGCAGAGCAATGTTTGATCTTCAAATTTCTGTTTCTCCATCTCCATTATGTCTATGTACACATACAAGTTGTTTGTTCAGAAACAGTAGTGTTTCATCTGTGTATCATTACAGGAAATAAAATAAGAGTATGTTATAATTTACACCAGTTCTTTACATTTTATCTTTCACTATTCTTCAATATCAGTAAATCTAAGAGGGAAACATTATGCTTTTTATATTCAATACAAAAATGTGCAGATTGAGACTAAAATTAAGAGAAATATGAAATATTAGCACTGACGAACTTCAAGCGTTAAATTGCTGTATTGCCACTTATGTTGCTCAAAGAATTGCTCAAGTTCTGTTAACTGACAGACTTAATTGTAAACTATAGTTAAAATCAAATACTTGTTTAATATTTCAAGCACTAAATATTAACATTGTCAGTCTCCACCTTTTTAGTTAGGGGGTTTTGACAAAACCTTCTAACATGTTGATTTTATTTGTGATTTTAATGATCAAACAATTCATCAAATCAAGAAAATTGGTGGAAAAATCTTAGATAACGAGAAAGTTACAAGTGCAAAAACTAAGGCGAGCGACAAACTCCTCGTGTTGTTGGCTGCTTGTGTCTTGAGAACATCAGAGTACCTTTCACTGCCCTTGTATGACAGTTAACAGAGGTTGATGCCGGAGACATCATGGTGCTGCAGAGGTGCTGACCTACCTTGTAGAGGCCAAAGAAGCCCAGGTCCCTCACAACAGTCAGGGCACTGACCCTTGGGCCAGTAGTGATCTCTCCAGCCACCTGCAGACGGATCTTAACAATCTCCAGAGGGTTGGTGAAAATCACCTGGGAACCTCCAGCCTGCAGGACGCAAGAGAAAAAAAAATACATAAATAAACAGCTGACTTGTGGTTTAAAAATGCAAGGATCTGGGTTTCTAAGTGGATTTTCTGTGGTGTGTGAGGCTGCACAACTGAGGGGTGAATTCTGGGTGAAATGGTAATGATGTGTAAGCGTTTCTTCCTCACAGGGATTTTATCTCAATAAACTCCTGCACAAAAGACACTTTTTTCACCACCCCCGCAAATCTGATCTGATATTGTCAGAGCGTGGCCTTGACAGGAGGAGGAAAAAGCAAGCATTGATAGAAGAACAACCGGGGTCACAATAGAGCAGAAGTCCCGGCTCATGGTTGGGAGGCTCTGACCCTGGCACCAGCCCTCTGCCCCCTCGCCTCCCCCGAGGCACCTCCTGTGGCAGGGTGAGCAGCCCAGCCTGGCCTCGGCCCGCACACTTCCCCAATTCACCCCTATTCCCAGGGGAGAGCGCTGAATCACCCAGACAGCTCAGAGTCCAGGAAAGCGATGCCCTAAAGGCACGGCACCCTCTGACTCAGGCACATTTATCACCCGCCCCACATCTAATCAGGCCTCAGGATGCCTGCTGGTGACATTCAGGGCAGGGGTCTTATCTGTAAACATCCGAGCAAAGGTCTAAAAAAAGCTCTGGCACATTTAGTCATTTTCAGAGTAGACGGGGAATATCCGCTTCTCTGAAGATTGATTCACTCGTCTGCTCTCTTTTATCTTCTTCAGTTCTGTCTTCTGGTGGAAGTGATTATTTAAGAAGTTATCAGATTAACCAGACTTCAAACTCTCATGAAACAACACATGAATATGGGGCAATTCTTATTAAAGTAGCAGACACACACTTGTCCTGTGTGCAGACCTGTACAGTGACCATGCCTCAGGTTCGTACTGTGTTGTCAAACTCAATCACGATGAGCTAGACCCCGCTTCATCCAGGGCCCTCCAGGGCCTCTTCCTTCAATTACACCCTGACAGGGGTCACAACCCCACAGACCTCAGCTCCTCTGAGTCCAACCTGCGGCCTCTGCTCCACAGCACTCCTGTTTTATTTCAGCACAGCCAGCAGAGAGGCATCTTTAATCCAATGATGCAATCACAAATAGCTCCACAAAAGAAGAAATCACACCTGGCACAGTGGCTATTTACAATCTAAAGTTATTGTTTCTGTTTCAAGCAACCTGTGATGAGCTGACATGAGAAACTAAATTACAGTAACCTCTCACATACAGAGTCATCATTACACCAGCAAACACCCTGACAAATGAAGTCAGATTCAATTTAAAGCTAAAACCTGTCAATTAAAGATCTGTCAATTTAAAAAAAAAAAAGGCCTAAAATAATCAAAACACTGATGTCTCACGAACTTACAAAGATCCAGATGCAGGTGAAATGCTTCTTTTTCAAAACCTTTAAACAAACTGGGGCTCCTGCTCCTCTGGCTGGTGTGGTTACAATCAGCAACATACACACAAAACATTAGTGTATCTTTTCTCTGTGGAGCTGTAAAAGTAAAGCAAGCACTCTGCTTAAGTGCAAAGACAAGATGACCGTACTGTACTTACGTCATCTTACCACACTACTACATTAAAGATGGAAAAATTGTAATTAAAGTTAAAAATAAGATCTTTCAGTAAACTGAAAAAGCTATAAGCGCACACACACACACACACACACACACACACACACACACTTTTAATTGACTCTCTTGTAGAATGTCTTTATATTGTTAGCAGTTTTGACACTTTTATTTTAATTGGCTTAATGCAAGTATTGTATTTTGAAATTTCAGCAAAGCTATTTGCATTTTCCTACCTGACAGCTATGGATAGTCATGAATTTCAAATATTCAAATAGCCATTAAGCTAAAAATTACAGTTACAGTTTTTTTGTGTTAAAATATTTGCCCTTGTTTTCACAGTCTGGTGAGGAGAAGGTGGAGGTAATGCACAGTGACCAATAAACAAAAAAAAAAAAAAAAAAGAAAAGAAGCAGCACATGTTAACTTCTGAGTGTTGGGCCAAAAGCGCATGTAGTACAGACATCTCAAAGTGAGGAACTAAACAAATGCTAGAATGACAAAAGCCTGCCACGGTTATGTGCAGTTATTTGACAGCTGTTTGGGGTTAGAGGTGGTGCACAAAGAATATTTGAATAGTTTTCAGTGAAATCGAAAAGCATATTTGTTTAGAATGCTCGTCCCTACTGCCGGCTGGTCAAATTACTGTTGTGGTAATCCCACATTCATTCATTCAGCTGCCTCCACAGTGAGTCTCTTCCCATGTGGACAGACGTCAATGGCACTTTCTTGCTGCAAGCTGGAGTGACACGGAGGCCAAGCAGAACTTGAGAGCACATGGAGATCTGGTTCATGCCCATCTTGGACTTAGCAGCTGCAGTTGGTGGAACTGGATCCACCCACTGGAGATATTTAGAGACTCACTGGAGAGGCAGCTAAATGACACTGAGAACAGTCACAACAGTGACCTGGTCAGCCAGCAGGCAGAGAAACATATGACAGGATGGGGCAATGTTCAAAAATAAAATGCTTACATATAGCACCTTTAGGTTAAGGACTTTAAAGCCTCGTCTGCATGACATACAATCACTCTTTCATAGATGTTAAGTAAAATCCTCGCTCTGCAGGTACTTTAAAACAAAAATTAAACACTTAAAGAGCAGTACTTTTTTTTTAGTAGGAGCACGCTTTATATGTGAAATATTTGCACATTTCATTTCTGCACTTACTGATGAACTCAAGACTACAAAATGTACATAATCATTTTGAATATTTCCCTACATTCATTTCTTTAACTCATACATACTTTGCTTGTCTTTAATGTGTTCCTTCACTTGGTTCTGAGTTCATCTACAGACTGAATTTAAATGATGATTGCTGCAGTAATGCTTACACATCCACCAGCAAGAATCTCTGCGGGAAGAGGGATGGTATCATCCTGTTTGGTGAACTTGTCTCTGACAAAATCGTTCACCTGGAGATTTAAAAAAAAAAAAGAAGCAAAGAAGACACAAAAAAAAAGTCAGATGAGACACAATCGCAGTCTTGATGGCAGGGCATTAATGTTAACTTGTGGTTGCAGTCGCATCTTGATTGCAAAGTGTGTCTCTTCTTCTTTGCATGTTTTTTTCCATTCACAATGAATCGTTCAGAACAACTTTTTGAGCACTCTAAGCTACACAGTGGAAAGACTTGCCGTGAGTTTGATAGCTTTCTCCGGGGCAACGCCAATGAGCTGCGGGAGGAGACCTGCAAAATATTATTCATAGATACCATTAGAATACCTGACAGAGAGAGAGACAAAGTCTGGCTGGAAATGAATGCACATTTTTTTTTTTTTTTTTTTTTTATCTTTGCTGAATGAATACATCCACTGACAGCTAGAACAATATAAGCTGCGGGGTTCTTGTGCACGTAAAACAAACCCATAAATATTTACAGATGGTTCCTGATACATCTGATGCACCAGCACACAAAGGTCCCACTGAAATTGAACAAAAAGACTAAAAATATGACACTGCTGATGCATATGGGATCAGAATTGTGGAGACTTGATCCCGCTGTTAGTGGGGAACAGAGAGAGCTGTGTGGTCACGTACAAGTTCGGGTGGGGGGGGGGGGCTGGGTGCGACAGTGGCGATAACTGCCATACTGTTTCACCGTCTGTCCTTCATCAGGCCAGATAAACTTCTGAAGGAGCTGCTGAGTGACTGTTGCTGGTATGCGGCCAGAAAACAGCCGAGCGTGTCTGTCTCTGAGTCAATCACCCTCTTATCATGTGCAAGAGATGAGGAAGGAGGGCAGGGGGAAGCAGATCAGAGCAACAAAGCGCTGCAGCGGTAGAGGCAGCAGTAGATGGCAGTCTTGACTTCCTTCATATGAAAAGCCCGAGGGTAGAAGTGTTGTATATCACAAGCCTTCAGCACCATTATCACCACTCGGGCAGAGGCAGATCAGACATTACTGCTGCTGCTACATGAATACTGCTGGTCATTCTCCTCAGGCAACTCTCCCAGGTACTGAGATAATGATAACGTGACCCCTGGGTGTTGCTTCATTCACTGGTGAACAGGGAGGGCAAAGGTTTCTGGTATCAATTAGCGAACCATGCTCCTGATTTTAGCACGCTGGCGAATGCTGATGCTTTCCCATCAGATGGTTTGTTTTGCACGAGACCCACATGTTGGCTTGCACACAGATTTCAGGTCCTCTTTTGTGCAAAAAAAAAAAAAAAAAAATCTGCAAAGGATTACCTCTGTAAAAGCCAAAGAAGCCCTCATAACGGAGCACTTTCTTTGCGCAGTCAAAGCTGTTCTTGTACATCAGCTCTCCTACAAAGGAGCCTGTGGAGCGTTGGTTCTGCATGCGCGTCTTCACCAGGTCGATAGGGTACACAGCCGTGGCGCCGGCGGCTACAAAATACAAACATATTGAAACTGTTTGGTTTTTTTTCCTATTTCAGGAAGACATTTTTTGAGCATCTAAACAAGTTATGCAAAAAGCAAATGCAAATTTTACTTGTGACAACTGTGACAAAAGAAGCAGTTTGTTTCTTGCTTTGTGCAACCAACAGACAAGAAAACTGATATGACATATGACAAAGAAAAACAATATATATTTTTTTAAATTAGACAAATGTTTGATCTTTGTGATTAGAAACCCCCCACAAACAATGAATAACTGTTACTTTTTAATTAGTTCAGTTAATTTCCTGTTGATATTGAAGCCCTAAAGTAGAATTCGTTAAGAGCTTGGGCAGTGCTCCAGTTCATAAAAGCTTTTATGTTCTCTCTTGTGTCACAGAAATTCACCCTCAAGCCTTTATTGTTATTGAAAATAACTGTTAAAAATTGTGGTTTGGCAGGTGTGAACTTTTTCAACTTCTGAAGGGAGACTTGCCAGAAAAAGTTTGAGAATCATTGCACTAAACCATTGCTATCAGCTACACTTGCCATGTCTTGTTTGGGATCAAGGGCTGCTGTAATGACTCTTTCCAAATATGCAAACAGCTAAAGCAGCACAGAGAGTGAGAAACAGCTCATTAGTGGCAGTTTCACAGTATGGCTCATGACTTACAGTATCTCTCTCTCTCTCTCTCTCTCTCTAACCTGGCCTGAATTGGCTGCTGCTGAATGATGACTGATAAGTCTTTGCATGTTTGGGGAGAGCTCACACGCACACACACATTCAGAGTGAGTTCCTATCTGAGGGACAGTTATGTCAGAGGTTCCTTGTATCAGTTCCCTCCAGCGTAATTAGAGAGGGAGATTCCAGGGAGTGCGGTTCCGGAAGATTTGTGTCATTCCAAAGCTCCGACTCCAACGACAGCCTGGAGCCACGGTGGCACGGCAGCACAATGCCGGAGCCTCACATCACAGCCCTTCTCCCTGCAGGACAATGGCCGGCCCCGGGGCCTCGGCGCGGCAGTCGGCCGGCTAAGGTTACCGCTCGGGCGGGCCGGGGGCTCCACCGCAGACATGTCACTCACCTCCAGCGATTGAGCCCAGAGTAAACCTGTAGGCAGACTCCGCAGCCTGGAGCCAGATGGGTCGAGATGTTTCGTGAGCGTGCTGTATAGGAGAAAAAGACACCAGTGGTCAAATGAATCTGGAGAAAGATGGGGGGGAAGGATCAGACACTAAGCATGAATCGGCTGGCTATTAAACTATAGCGAACCAGATACATTGTGGAAAGAAAAATGCTATGGCATACTCAACGGAGGAGGCAGTGGAATGTAGACATGTCATATAATGTCTGATTCATTGTCAGCCTGTATTAAATGTCACAGACAGACTAGCTCTGGATACAGTAAATGACTGTGTGAACCTGCAGCTGAATTTCCCACACATGCAACATGTGGGAGGCTAAAAGCTAAAGGTCTTCTTTTATTTTTATAACAAAGCATAATTTCTCCCTTATCCACTTGATCTCCAGATTGGTGTTTGATGTCGAAAGCAGGGGCCTTTGTTTTCACTGGGAACTGATTAGCCCCACAACCCTTTTCCGTGTCCAGATAAGAATCTACATGAATATTACACAGTCCGGGTGAAACATCGTTAAATATATGTGCAAGTTGGTGTAGTGAGTAACTTCTCCCACCACCAGATGAGAAAGGAGTAGAGAAGATCACTCTTTTTCCTCTTCCCAGATGCTTCCACCCAGGGTTGCATGCTAACAAGATCGAGGTCTTGATCAAAGGGTTTAAACAATTAGCCTATTTCCACAGAAGGGCAAGGCTGAGAATTGCAGCATCCCCCCCAAAGGAATCAAATTCCAGACCTCTGAGCACGAGTCCCAGGAGCATGAGTGGCCTGAAAGCTCTGACCACAGTCTGATACAGAGCCGTGTTATCCGGTGGAAGCAGGAACTATTTTGTTCTCCCACATCCACCTTGACTCCCACTCCCCTCCTGCCATTAGCAGACTTTGCTAAAGGCTCCTAAAACTTCTCAAGCCCCACACTGATAAAAGCCTCTTATTAGTGTCTCAGATGTGTGATTGCAGCTGATGTGTATGTACAGCTATACTGAATAAAATAGGCAGTGCCTTTCATGGAGAGGCGCAACGCAACAATCCATTCCTCCTCTATGACTATAATTGGAGTACTTTTATCTGGGAGTTAAAGAAATGCACTTCACAAGGGAAGAAAAACACGGGCACTCTGCTAATTCAGTGACTGAACAGTCTCTTTTTTTTTTTTTTTTTTTTTTTTGCTTCTTTCTCAGAAGGAAGCAGGGGGAAGAAGTGGGAAAGGCTCTGATGAAAGGCAGGAGGATGTGAGGTGTATTAGAGGAGTCACTCAGGCTACCTGTCTATGGCTCTCTGCTAGGTGGTATGGCATGGCTCCTTCCTCCAGCGGGGCTATTCTCTCAATGTCTGCATGGTTCAGCCGCCTTAAGGGGGAGATAGGAAGGGATTTAGGCCAGGAAAAAGCAGAAAGCCGTGCATCTACATTGAGCAGCAGCCAGTGATGTAAGATTTTCCACAGACCTTTTACTACCACTTAAAGTTACTGCAACGTTAATTCAAGCTCACACACACACACACACACACACACACACACACACACACACACACACACACACACACACACACACACACACACACACACACACACACACACACACACACACACACACACACAAAACAGACACAACAGACAAGCAAAGCTGGAAGTGGCCCAACAAGTAAATGAAAGTGTTTTTGTTACTAAATGCTGGAGACGCAAGTATCCCCTGCTGGCCTGACGCATCATAAAGTCTGCATTCATGTTTTATGTGTGTCTTGTTAATCAGCCACTGGAGCAACCATTGTTAAACAGAATGAGCAATAACTTTACCTTTACAACCAATAAACAGACGTTTATAACATATTCGTTCCATTCATTTTCGATTAGAATAAAAACACAGGTTTGTGTAAATGTAAATGTGAGCGAACAGCAGCAGAGGGTACCTGGGTGTTTGCATTAATGAATGTGGAAAAGAAAATTTTTGCACACTTTGATTTCTGGTCTCCAGGTTGAGTTTGGTTTATTCTGAGTTGGTCTTTCCATGCATTTGTTCCATTTTATGTATTCCTCATGTATATGCAGGTTTGACTTTGTCAATTTAAGAGAGCATTCGGCTGCTAGAAACCCAAAAATTACACAGTCGAAATCACCCAAGTTCACCCAAGAGCTGGAAAAATTATTATTTATTTATATATTTGTACACACAAACAAAGCAGAAAAACATAATAAAATATTAAGTAATTTTATCCAAATTTATTTTTGTGCCCTTTCTATGAGAAAATATGAATAATTCCAGGATAATTTTTTTAAGTGGCATAAATGGCTCTGTGCAAGACGCATATGAGCACTTTCAACAGCTTGTCCAACACGTGCACATACAAATAAAAGAAACACTTTATTAAAGGACACATATTCACTATTAACCAGTCGTTTATTAGCACGTGTATTACTAGCTTAGTAAATCTTTAATAAACATTATAAAACACTTAATGCCTCCTATGCTTGACAATATTCTACAGTCTCTAGGTCATTAATTAAAGACTTTCCATTGATATCCTCCTAATTTCTTTCTTGATTTACTCAGGATTTGCCTTATACAGCAGTGGTGGTACCACGAGGACAGTCCTGTCACGTTCCAGGGCCTTCTGCCCAGTGTTCTGTGTTTTTTGAGGTTAGTAAATGAAACTGTCTCAACTGTTTATCCATAAATATAAGCTTACCATTTTAACCAGTCATCCACTACACCATTTACTCAATGTTAGCTTTAAAAAAATTCAACTTAACTAAACTTTTAGTTAATAATTTCCAAGACTTTCTTCAGAACTATGCTGTGAGCTAACAATATCAACTGATTATCCACAGATATCACCCCCCCTATTTCTACTCTCTGGCTTTTAATTTGACACTGACATTTCCTAATTTATGCAATCCTTCTGGATGTCATGTTTCTAGAGGTTATTGTTTTTTATTCAACAATTAACTTTTCTGCACAAACCTATGAAAGCTTGTTTCTGCCACTGAAGAAAACAAAACACTTTTTTTTGCCAAAACTTTTGGGTTTTTATCTCAAAATTTCAACTTACTAAATCAAACTTCTGATAATTTCAAGTTATTAAGTCAAAGTTTTGAGATTATGAATTCTGACTTCGCTGTGCCTGGCAAAAAAAAAAAAAAAAAGTTCTCTCAGTAGCATAAACAAGCTTCCATACAAAACTGTCCAGTACTTTGATATAAATTGTTATTCAGTAAAGTCATATTACTCCTTAGTATAAAAGTACTATAGTAGAAAATATGTCCACTGACCAATAAACCAACTCCACAGGTGACAACAGAAGATCTTACCCAGAGTGCGAGTGGAGACCAACGAGCTGGTACAGGATGTCAATTTCCATTGGAGTGATTTGACCAAACTTATTTGCAGCATGAACAAACTCCTCTACAATTTAAAACAGACAGGAGATGATGCAGTCACACAAACTGGATTTCAAAGCTTCACTGTGTTAAAGTCAAACATGAGTCTGAGAGGTTAAAAAACATCAGTTATTTTCTACTGGAGGTTTGTGTTACATAGTATTTGCAAATAATGTTCCTTGTCTTTTCTTTCAGCGGGGGTCTCTGTGGCAGAAAATATTTTAAGCAATTAAACCGGTCCTGTATGCGCTCTACTTCTTCTCCCTCGACTAGCACTGAACACTCTCAGCAGCACCCTGCAGCACTCTGTTATATGGGATTTATATTCAGTTCTTTACTGCTGCCTGCTGAGAAACTCCATTGCCATCAGGTGGTCTTTCTAAAAGGAAAACTAATGGTAGTTGTTGAGAGAGGGGAAAGAGTTTGTTATTCACTTCCTCCACACCTTTAGTTACAAGTATGCTCGAGGCATACAATGATATACTTTTCTGTGAAGCACAGCAGACATGTGAGTGCTCGTGTTAAACTTAATGATATTTGACACGCTTCGTAACAAATAACAATAATTATTTGCAAATACTGTTTGCTCAAATTCTTTTCTACAAGGAGAAATACCAATGAAAAGGAAGCAGAAGTCTAAAGTTTGCATCTGAATGGGAAACAACTGGGAGCAGATGTGACTGACAGTACGACTATCAGTTACTCAGGTATACATGTGTGGGGAGGGAGGGGGGGATGATCTGATTACCAGATTAAAAATGTTCATTTACCTTAGTAATTTAGTGCTACAGTAAATGTTTCCTGAGTGTTCACTCACACCACTCTGTCAAGAAAGTTAAAATATGATCGAACATTTCACATCACATTTAAGATGCAGACGTGATTATTTCAGGAGACGCTCCAGAGTACCTTTGGTGACGAGAGTGTCTTTGTGCGTGCCCGCCACCGTGCTGTAAATCTTGCGGACCAGCTCCATGTTGTTGAGGAGAGCATTGAAGGCATTGAAGTAGGAGAAGCTGACCATGTGGGAGGTGCTCCCTCCTGCAGCCTACAGAAAGACCCAAAGCCTGTCAGACCTACTGGATAGGAGGACTACAGATGGATCTTATTATGTTCTTTCAAATCTTCCTTAACGAAGTAAATGACAGCAGTTCACTGAGATATAAATCACTAACACGGATGTCCAAGCTTACTGCAGATGCTTGTGTTCCTGTTTAAACGTGTAACAACTCAACTGAAACCAGATTCTCCTCGACAAACGGAGTCAGCATGTGGTGCCTGATGGTGGCCATGATGTCGCTGAAGTCTAAGGCAGTGATGGTGCCACTTTTGCTCTTGTCTTTTTGTGCAAATGCCTGGCGGGCATGCTCAAGCTGCAGCTCCTGTAGTACACACACACACACACACACACACAAAATAGAGAAGGTTAAACTGTTAAAAAGACAAAAAAAGCAAAGAGTGTGTTCCCAGGACTTTGGAGTAAGGAAGTGCAATGATAGTGTTAACGGACGTGAAAGTCATGAGATGTGACAGTGTCAGACACCGACTTTTTTTTTTTTAATCACCGCTGTTTCTCCAGAGACTAATGAAAACCATGTCCCGAGAAGTCTGATCCCACAGACAGGCTGAGCGGCTGGTGAGACGGGCGGCAGGTGTGTCCGCAACAAGATGATTCAATATGACAACCGTGCAATCAGGAGGGGATGCAGGGGGAGGCTGACCCCGGGTCAGTGTCTGCTGTCAAAGCTCATCGCATGTAGCCAGGGGACTGTGGAGGAACTCCAACACTGAGGTGTTTCTTCATCCTCATATTCTTGTTCTGATAACCTAATCAGTGGATTTATTCTCACAGTGTTTGCTGATTATAATGTTGAAAACTGGTGATGATACTTATTACACAGACATATTATACTTTTTTTAGACTTGCACTCTTTGAACTCACTGAAGTTTCGTGCCCCTGTAAAAGAGCCATGATTTTGAATAACAATCAAATCTACACATGTGCTTGTTTGTACTTTAAGTAACCCTGACAATAAACTAAATGTGCTTGGACATGACAGAAAACAAGACAATAAAAATGATGCATATAGATGAAATTACACACATACACACACACACACGAGTGTTTGGTGTAGCAGTAGGAAGCTCCAGTCAAGTATGATAAACAGCAAAGTGCTCTGAGGGATCCCACACTGAAGTGGAGACAGAGTGCAGCCTGCATAACTCTTGGACCACCCAGCGTCTGCCTCAGACCACAGCCCTCGACTCCGAACCAGGTCTCTCCACTCATCTGCTGCTTCTTTGTCTTTTTTTTTTTTTTTTTTTTTTTTTACAGCACACAAGCGTCAGCAAGATAAAGGCAATAACTGATAAAGCAAAATTAACAATTTTAAGCATCTTAATGGCACAATAGGCTGCCTCAAACCACCAGAACAGTTGATTACACTGTGTTCCCTTTCAGTTATTCCAAGATCATGCAAGCCATATAGTTCCAATTTGTCTCTAAGTGGGATGAAATCCCCACAGGAGGAATGGTTTCACATTTATTGATGCCACTGAAGCACTTTTGGGTGCATTTCTGTACAAAATGTTTACTTTAAATTCAGAAAATACAAAATTATCAGATTTAGATAGATCGATAGATAGATAGATCAACTTTATTGTCATTATACATACAACGAAATTGATCATCATAGAACAAGTTATATAATGTCATTCTGTTATAGTATAACAAAATTTCGTTCAGAACAACCATCCAGAAGGGAGATGGGAGTCCACAGCCGCAGCCACACTGGTGCCGCCGAGGAGAATGTCTATTTTTTGTTCATTAAACATTATCGTTGAAGAGTTTTGCATTTATTCAAAGGGGTATATGTTCTTGGCTAAAAAAAAAAAAATCTATATGTGCAAGATATAATTTTTATACGCCTTGGTGGGGGCAGAGATAACAAAAGTACAAACATTCTTTATTTTAGTAGAAGTACAGATACTTGTGTTAAAAAATACAATACTCTGGTAAAAGTTGAAGTACTGGTTCAACTTTTTTACTCGAGTAAAAGTGAAAAAGTACAGCTCTGAAATGCACTCAAGGTAAGAAAGTAAAAGAAGCTCTTTGGAGGACATTTTTACCAGCTATTGTTGTGTAAAGCTAACTGAACCTCATGCTATATTAATATACTACTAAAATAATGAGAATACAAACATTATTCCAATCTAAATTCTAATGAATGTACTCAGCTTGAATCTGTTACGTAGGACACAAGCAGTGAAAGGAATTTAAAAAAAAAAAAAAAAAAAAAAAGCTCTCTTATCTGTTACCCACATTGTAGAGGGTGACCGAAGAATATCAGCACAATCAGGCAGGTGGGAGAACCCTAAGACTGGTTGTCGTGGCTCCACGCGGGGAAAAGAATCACAGATTTCCATTGTAAGCTTTGCTTACAGGCTGAGATCAGCTGACATGCTGATGCTGCTCTGAGGTTTACTGCTCTTTGTGAATGAACTGAATTCATCAAGATTCACAAGCTATCTTAGCTGATTTCCATCCCCTACACTGATACAGTTGGTATAAAGGCTGAATTGAGTGAATGAATCTAAGCATCATCAGCTTAAATTCAAACTCATCGCTGCTACACTTGATGTAACCTAACTCTGACCATGAACACCACAGCTGCTGTGCACCAGTCCAACACAGCTTTACTGTAAATTCACCACAGTACAGCAAACTAACCTGTTTATCCTGCACTAAACTGCAGTATTTATACCTCAGTTTGTTTTGCAGATTGTTTCACAATATGAAAAAGAACCGTAACTTCACATCATATACAGATCCAGTATCTGATTTTTTTTTTAAAAAATAAGGACATGAAAGGCTTAAATTGTCAGTTTATCAGATGAACTGAGCAGTCCTTACCTTTAAATCTAACCTCTCCTGTCTTGTCCTCTTTCTTACATCTTTCTCGCTGAGTGAACTTCTCTTTCATTCAGGGAAATACAGCAGCTGGGCCTTTAGCTAGCAGACACATTGTGTGACAAACTTCACATGAACAGTTTGTGTGTTTGCTGATATTTGTTAAGCTGATAGTAACACTGCATTTGAAATTACCTACCACTTAATAACCGTTACTCCATTAATGCTCACTCCTCTTGTTATATACTGCACAGCTAGAAGCTTAAGTATTGCGACCACAACTGATGGACATCTGCACTCGGCCCGGCCCACTGTAACCCCTGAGTACAGTCCTATAAATGTTGGATAAATTATATGGTTTTTGCCTCTTTCATCATTTCATGTATGTGATAATCCCCGGTGACGGAGGATACTCCAGTAGGATTGGCATTTATGTGTTATTGTTCTTCCATTTATTGTTCTTCCATTGTTCTTCCATTTAGATCGGTTTGGTGTTTGAAGGCGAAGTGACCGGAAATAAAAACTTCCTTCAAATATCTTAAACCTAAAAGAACGAGTCTGTTTTGAAAATGTAAGGAGTAGAAAGTACAGATATTTGTGTAAAAATGTAGGGAGTAAAAGTAAAAAGTTGTCAGAAAAATAAATACTCAAGTAAAGTACAGATACCTGAAAATTATACTTCAGTACAGTAACAAAGTATTTGTACTTCACTACTTCCCACCTCTGGGTGGGGGAGATAATTTTTGAATACTTCCCTTGTGTATTTTTTTATTATTAAAAACTGTTTGATAGGTGCTACTTTTTATGTTAAGCAAAGAAAAGCCGTTGCTTCTGAACACAGAACACACCATCGACACATGTCGATGGTGCAGTGGTCACTTCTGTTTACTGGAAGATGTATCAATACGGCCGCCATGTTTGGCGAGAAATGCCGCTTCCCCTAATGTATAAATGCCTGCTGAGGCAAATTAAGATTCATCATTATTTGCTCAAGTGTCAACTTTCTTTTCCCATTACATATTTATGATATTATGGTTTCCATACTGTACCAAAATGCTGTTCTAGAAAATAATGTTTAATGTCACTCCATCCTTGCATCTGCTTTCACACAGGGGCTGGAGCCTATCCCAGCTGATCCTGGGAGAGGCAAACAGGTACACAATCTCACATTCACACTTACAGCCCATTTAGATCACCAGTAAACCCAACATGCATGTTTTTGGACTGTGGGAGGACCCCCAGATTACCCAGAGATCCTACTAATTGAGATATATGAAATGAAAAATATTTGTGCAAATTCTTTTCTTAAATATATATTCTTTTATATAGGAACAGACCACCAGAGTAAGATGGCCGCAGCAGAGATGCAGCTTTTAAAAGCTTATGGCTTCTGCAGATTTAATAATCACGGCACAGAGCTTACTGCCAAAATGTAAAATGATTTGTTTAATTTCAAATACTGGACTGATGCTTCTCTGTGAAATTTAGCTAATTTCTTTAACATGCTGCACACCAGTTTTGACACAAATCTCTGAGATAAAATGCGTACCTGCAGAAACTGGGTGAACTCTGCGTAGCTGAGGTTTTTGTTCCTTTCATGGCCGAAGTGTAGTCTGATGAACTCACAGTCCCAGTTAAAGGGAATGTGGTGATGGACTGTAGTCTGGCTGAAGATGTCACGTACATTCTCTGGAAGAGTGAGACTGGAGTGAGCAGTAACAAAAGACAGAAGGAAAAACATGCAAGATGCAGCTGTAATGTCCATCTCGTGTGCTGATTCCCTTTGCAGAGAACCCAGTTAAAGGAGATGAAAGAGTCAGTTTGGATGGCGAATCTGAAGAGGCTGTTAGATTTTGAGGGTCGTGAGTCCTTCCAGGAAATTTTCTGTATAAGCTCTACTCTCAATCCCAGCTGCCTTTATGGAGGCCCATTGCACAGAAAGAGCACGGCAGCAGCTTCTTTATAAGACTCTCTTGGTTTATGACAGACTGGATTCATTTCTCCTCGTGTCAGATGGAGCTGGGTATAATGTGATGTTTCACACAGCTCGCTGCACCCCTGCCCAGAAATGAAACCTGAACAATCCACACTGCTACCATATTTAATACTCTAAAGAACCTCAAAGCCCAAAAAGCACTGCTACTACTACATTTATAGACTATACATGCTTATGTGCAAAAGAGCACAGTGTTTAATCTTCCCCACCCCAGTAATTTTTTTAGTGTTTTTATCACCATTATTTTCTGTCAACAAGAAGCACTTTTAATTCCTTTCATATCTACATTAAGTCTACATCTTAAGTCAGACATAGTTACAGTATTATTATCCTGTTTAAATTATCCTCTGTGATGTACTTGAGGACAAAAACACCCAAAAGCCAGTGTGCAGACATTAACTACTTTGTACATACCAAATGAGATGTTCCCTGTACCAGTCTTGTCAAACAACTGGAAGGCAACTATGAACAGGGCATCTGGGGCACATAGAACTGCTTCAAAGGCCAGAAACTCTTGGAAAGAGATCAATCTGTTTGGAGAGAGAGAGAGAAAACAATGCTATCTGTATGTATGATAAATGTATCTTCAACAAAATTACAGCTAGACTGTTCATATGTTTTTAGCAACACACAATAGCTACTGTTCATACTAACAGTTGTAAAACAAATTGCAGATGTCTTTTTTTTTTTTTAATGGACTTAAAGGACTTTTCTGTTTATATTATGGATTGAGTGTGCATTAATGTCATTATTGATAAATTACAATGAACTTGGCTCTTGTTTTGGCTGCCGTTTTAATTTCTCCTAGCTATTTGGGATTAGTTAGTTTGTTTAATCAGGATCCCCATTGGCATCAGCTTTCCAGAGGCCTGTACTACAAAGCGAGTTCAACACACGTGTCTTCCCCGTATCTTTCCTCCCATTTCCTGTCTCTCTACACTGCAAACAAAAGCCTCTGTGGCCAAAATATTAAAAAAAAAAACAAAAAAAAAAACACACACACACACACAATATGAAGAGGTTACACACACAATGCAGACTGAAAGTAACAGTGTGAGTGTGTGAGAGGAGAAGCACTGTATGAATGTATGTAAGCGGTTTAAACGCTTTGGTCGGTAAGACTGGACAAGATCTACTATATGAATAAAGTTTAGCCTGTTTGAAGCCAGGAAAGGAAGCCAGCAAAAATGCAGACTGTGTGAGTTAACAGATTTACCAATATCCTAACTCATTAAACTACAAGAGAACCTGAAAGATTAATTCAATTCAATTCAATTCAATTTTATTTATATAGCGCCAAATCACAACAAACTGTCGCCTCAAGGCGCTTTGTATTATGGGTAAAGACCCTACAATAATACTTCAGTATTTCATTAAATTAATGTTTAAAGGACAATTTTAGTTCTTCTTTTAGCTACAACGTTGGTGGTGTTTAATGGCCTGAGAGCAAGTAAAGAATAAATATGACAACAGAATTCAAATGTAGACT
Organism: Archocentrus centrarchus; assembly: GCF_007364275.1. NCBI lineage: Eukaryota > Metazoa > Chordata > Actinopteri > Cichliformes > Cichlidae > Archocentrus > Archocentrus centrarchus. The sequence continues at coordinate 17,960,274 of NC_044366.1, forward strand.
TAGTCTATATGCAAATTTGATATAAGGTAAGCAAGCATAAATAGGTGCTCTGTTTTAGGATCATACAATAATGCGTATAGAACAATTAAATTATTGTAAAATTGTTCAAGGGTCTCAAAAAAAAAAAAAAAGAAAAACATTTCTTACTGATCATCAGAGAAATGCAAAAATATCAGATGCTGTTGGAAAACTTTAGACCCTCCTACTGGCCACACACAGAGGTTCTTAGGATCTTCCAGGGATGCTGACGCTATTTTCCCGAGAACTGATTAGTCAGGAGGTGTTGATTTCATAGCTGTTTATCTCTAATTTGTTCGCAGCAAAAGTTATAAAGGTAATAGACAAACTTTTATACACAGATAAAAAGTGAACTACCCTTGTAGTATAGAAAACCCAGTGGTTAACCCTGAAGCTACCAGGATTAGACAAAATCCTGCTTCACACAGTACAGGCTTCAGGTTCTTCTTATAAAACACAGAGTTTCATAGAAAGAACATAAAAACTACCTTAACAGGACATCAAAAACAAAAAATAATCAACATCTGCTTTAGATATTCATACAACACATAATCATTTTAATAAATTTTATGTGCAGCAGGAGCCTGGGTGGCTTAGTGGTGAAGCCGGCGACCACATATATATGCCGCGTTGCGGTGCGGGCGGCGCGGGTTCGCGTCCCGGCCTGTCGCCAATTTGCCCGCGTGTCTTCCCCTGTATCTTTCCCCCTTTTCCGGTCTCTCTCTCCACTGCTAACAAAAGCCGCTGTGGCCAAAAATGCAAAACAAAAATAAAAATTGTATGTGCAGCTGTGATCAGACACCTCTTTTTTTTTTTTTGGTTTATCTTATCAGTGGAACAGCCACTGGTGTAAACCTCACTGATAAAGTCAACTACTTACTCAGTAAACATCACTGGGATCAATCATTAACCATCTCTTTGGCATCTACTGTGTGCATTGTTGGGGGTTGCACTGCTTCAAAAAATTTAGAATATGCAATTAAGATCTGAGATTTTATTAATATTGCAAAAGTCATGTAATTTATCAACTAAGACGTCATCAGTGCAGCATGTGGCGCACAGAAAAAAAGAGAATGGGATGTAAAGGTGGCCATAATTTCTGCACCGAGGTGTAATATCTGGACTTTTTTGGTCGAGCTAAAAAAACCAGATGATGAACATTTTGTTTTGTCATCGCAAAACATATAGAGTTTTGTAAGTCCAAAGTAAACACATATGCAGAGTTTGCCTTTGGCAAAAAAACAAACAAAAAAACCCCCATAACTTTCACTTAGAAAGCATTGTTTTGCTCATCTGTCAGGTAAGAGACACTTTTTTTGATGTACTGAAAAAAAAAAAAGTTGATTATAGCAGAAAAAGTGGATTTGCAAGATCGAAGCATGACAAAATTTTCATGGCAACTTTCATCATACAACTTATTCTTACTCACCCATCCTTAGTGGTGTCGGCCACTCCAGCTATCAGCTCCACAGTTTGGGGATTGTGTTGAAGCTGTGTATGCAGACCCAGGTAACTCTGCACAAAGTCCTTGGGGGTCATGTAATGCTCTCCATCATGCACCACGCTTGCATACTGCAAAGGAGAAACAGACAGAACTGTAAACAAGACTCAGTGTGGATCCCTGTGTGGATTTAGACGGAGAACCAGTAAGACTGAAATTTTACTGTGTGCACAAAAGGAGGAGGATGCGGACATATCCCTTGTCTCTGTAACAATAAGGTGCATCCCACTTTCTGTAAGAGCACAAAGGAATCTAAGTTTACCGGCCCTATAGAGCATTATAAATGTATATAATGCTTTGCTGCAGCCCATAATGGCAGGCAGTATTGAAAAGCATCTCCAGGCCTTGTCATCATCCTAACAGTGAATCTCATTCTCAGATAAAAGACATGTTGCTACACACATAACAGGCAACGATGCATGCCATGCCACTACAGTTTCAAAAGTGCTATTGTGTTAGCGAAACACTTATTACAATGATTTACCTCTTGCTTATTCAGGGCAGCACAGCTGACAGCCCCTCTCTTTTTCAGGAACACCCTGTTCCCACTCACACAGTCGCACACATTCAAAGCTGAAAGCTGCAGTACAATCTGCTGGCCCCTGAGCAGCTCCAGTGGCCTCCATGTGAGGGGTTCAAGGCCTTTCTCACAGCCACCTCAGGGATGGGAAAATGTTTCTGTTTCACTTTCTTACCCAAACTCATCCCACCGGTCAGAGACTTCAACATGCCCACTTATCCAAAGCATTAGGTTAGCCAGATACAATTTTCTATCATAGCATGTCATTTTATAGCACATATTTGATATATGTTGTGCCACAGTTTATTATTTAGAGATTTATTAGAGCAAACATTTATGTATGCAATAAGTGTTTTGCCAAAACTAATTAAATAAATGTCAACAAGTCACACAAAATATCTAAGGACCATCTTCACAAGTGCACTGAGATAGGCTGCCTCGGTCTTCCGGTCTTGAGGCACTACTACTGGGCAGCCAGTGCAAGAGCCCTTGTTTATTGGAAGTGCATAGGCTCCACTGATGCAAGTAATGAAGACAGATCCCTGTGGGTACTCCTTGAGACCTCAGCTGTTTAAAATATATTATTCCTCTCTGTTGCTCCCCAGTTGTGCAGTCACAGGCAAGTTAGTTGAACAAAACTTTATGTTAAGGAATTCTCTGCAAATACTGACACAGACAAAAGTAGCCTGCAAGGCTCCTAGTGTCTCCTTACATGTCCCATTATGGCATAACCATTCCTCTAAGCCCGGTCAACTTAATGGGGTGTTTGCAGCTTTGAGGGGGAAAGGTATTGCGACTCTGGCATATAGGTGGTTTGTTGATTGTTTTTATATTCTTGTGTCTTCAGCTTGGGAAGCTTGGGTCAAGGACCTGAACACAAAGCTATCAGTAAAATTTTATGAAGAAGCAATGTCTCTTATTCATATCTGTTCTATCAACACAGGCTACAGACTGATTCAGCACAAAGTGATCCAAAGGTTGTATGACTGATTCTTTTAATTTGGAAGTCTACCTCTCTGCCTATGTTTGCACATTGGATTTTTTGCCAACAATGTAATCTGTTATACGAATGGAAGAATTACATATGTGTAAGCATGCACTCAGGGTAGATTTAACAGGAGATGGAAGCCGTTTCTTCAATGATATAACCTCTATTGTTGAAAAGTAGTGATCCCTACTTTTCTTTTTTCTCTCCCAATAAGATGTGGAATTTTTATACACTTTGTTATATGCTCTTGGTTATGTTTTCTTGCGCCTCCATAGTGTTCAAAAGGTCACTGGTTCGTTTCCAGACAGAGACAAAATCCCCTTTAGTGCTGTGTCAGGAAGAGCATCTGGTGTTAGAAACTCTGCCAAATCAAACATGCGAAGCTACCTGCTGCCGTGACCCCTTGTGACAACGGAGCAGCCAAAAGAAGCAACTAACCCTTGGTTATGGTTTCTTAATGTTGGTGCTGTTGTGGCGTCTTTAAATCTGTATGGATATTTTTATGTCTGGAAGCTTCTTGTTTGGTCTTTATGTTTGTGTATGTTGTAGCGAAATAAAAATCAAAAGATAAAATATAAAAAGAAGAATGTCTAAAAAAATAATAATAATCAGTGTACTTTGCAGAACTTGTAAAAAGTATGCTTCATAATATCCTAATATCCAAATTTACCTTTAATTGATAAAATGTGTGTAATAGAGCTTTGTGTTGCAAATGTGTTTCACTCCACTTGACTAACGCAAAGCATGCAATGCAGCGCCGTGCTGAACGTGAGATCTGGGTCAGTCTTTAGGGCGTGAGGTCATTTTTAGAGCCTGGGTTGGTTTTCAAGTTGGAACCGAGATAGCTCTGGGAACACAAGCACCGCATGAACTGGCAACAGAAAGGGCACACTCACGGGTCCGAGCCAAGCTCAGACAGAAAGAGAGCGAGATGAAAAAACTGAGAATGTGGGAGGAGACCTCCAAGCCAAGTGTTTTTAGGACAATTCAACACAGTCTACTGAATTAATCTTTTAAGTGAAAATATTAATTCCGAGCAATTTATTGGCACATTTCTCCATCACATGATTGTGTATCTATTCACCCGCGCAGTAGGCCTCAAGTAGTTCTTAATCAAATTATACAGGCAGTCAGAATGAGCTTCCAGTAATTAACTCTTCCACCTGAATATGCAACACAAATTACCAGCCCTGTTATAGCCGAGTGAAGAGATGTTCAGGGACCATAAGGTGACTTAAGAAGTTTACACTCCAAACAAGATCTGTTGGGGGTAAACAAACTAACACTCTAATGCTGGGAATTTGTTTCTTGGAAAACAGAAGATAAATTCTTTGAGTTTTGGAGATTTAAAAAAAAAAACAAAAAAAAAAAAAACACAGCCACACACGCACAGAGCACATACACAAAGTTAAAGCAAAGGGAGATTCTCTGTAGTAGCAGATCCATAATTAGGCAGAGTATTTGAGTGACCTTTACAGAGCTATGTATTCCCGTCGACACCACAGAAACTACTCACTCCAACATGTCAGCCGGCTTTTAATGTATTTGTTTGATTTCATACAGGTTAGTATTAGAAATGGGTTTCTGTGAGCAAATCTTACCTTCAGAAAAACAGGCTTTAAGTCTTGGGGGTCGGCCCTTTTGGTTGCTTGCACCTGTAAACACACAAGTTGGAATTTACTATGACAAACAGTTCAAAAACTGACCATATCACGTTGATGTCTGTAGTTTTAGAGCTCCAGCAGGCAACTCTACCATCAATAAAGCTGAAGTTCAGTCTGTCACAGCTTTGATTTTTTTTTTTTCTTTTACGCATCGATCACAGACCACTGACAACAACAGCTAGGCACCGCATGTGAAAGTAGCCGTGCTGCGATCCTTTCAGACAGCAAAATCCCACCAAATCTCCCAGATTTAGAAAAGCAATAGAGGAAAGAAATTACAGTTGTTTCTGCGAGGCCGGGAGAGATGCGCCTATGGAAAGATGCGGAGCTTAAATAAAAGGGGACACCGCTGCGTTTCAGACAGAGGATTTGAACCCAAGCGTCCGCGCAGACGAGCCGTCCTCCGCATCCGACAGCGCAAAGCTCGCGGCCGCTTTATTGCTTTTAAAATTATTATCTGTTAAGAAATATTGACGGAGTCACCTTGACCGCCATGCTGGATGTGACGTCAGCCGCAGTGGACTAGCGCAGGCGCTGGGCATCAGGATGACAGCGGGCATACCAGGACGGCAGAGGTCCGAGAAACTGCACTATTTTTAGCCAGATTGTTGTCCTCCGCTGTGTACAAGGCGCTGAGATGGACGCTCAGGACAGAGGGACTTGGTCAGCAGATGTGTTACAGCATTTCCGGTGTGAACGGGTCACGCGAGGACACGCTTACTGTGTGGTAGCCCTGCACATATACAGCAGGACAGAGCAGTGAAAGCAGCAAATGTGGAAGAAGTCACTGATAAGAGTGCTTTTTTATTTAATGGCAGAAACAGAAACATAACGCCCCTAAATGTCCAAAAGAATTTGCCATAGTTCAAAACCTAAAAATGATCTACTCGGTTTACATTAATATAAAATAAAGAAAATTAAAGATTTTAGCTAGAGTTATCACATGTGCTTAAAACATCCATGTAAAACTAGTTTGAAACTGCAACCAACATATTTTGCTAATGATGTAAGTTATGTAGTAGCTCTGTTATGAATCACTGAAGTTACCATATGAATATGTCAGTTCATAAAGAGTCCAAATCCAATAATTTATTTATTTAGTTGTTTTATATTTTATTTTAGAGAAGAGCATTTTTATTTTGTTTAAACTGCAGTCGTAAGAGTCATACTTTTAACAAACATTGTGAATTACCCTCCCTGTCTCTGTCTTAAGAGTAATTATTAATAGTTATGAATGTAAGTCATGTGCACATACATTCATTTGGAGATGCTTATATGGATGATATCAAGTTGAATGTATTTAATAAACACAGAAGAAAGACTTCTTCAAACAACTCAAAGCAAAAATAAATACATAAATCTTAACTTCAGCTTAGACTAAAATTTTGTGAAACCTGGAGTGCAACCAGTATCAGTACCTCATTAAGAACCTACACACAGGTCTGTGTGTAAGGCATCTTAAACATGTAAACTGTATCTTTTGTATTCAGTGCTTTTTCATGTTGTCTACTGTAAAAAACAAACAAACAAACAAAAACTTTTTGTTGATCATGTTTGTATTGTAACATTTAGAAAAAAAAAAAGGTACCGCTTCCATTTTACCAGCATAATATGAACTTAAACTGTTTATTCATAACCATAGATGTCACCTGGTAAATGGTCCATGAAGTTATCCTTTAATTTGTACACTCTTAGAAGAGCTTTGAGGAAGGTTTGGGGGTTCCTCGCCATTGCCACTAGGGAGGAACCTTTTCAGTTTATTTGTATTGGTAGTTTAGTAATTTATTGCACAAATTGTGCCATAGAGTAGTTGCAGTTTCAACCAGAGTCATTCAAAATGTGAAAATTTGCATAGTGGTAGATTTTTCTATGCTCTTTTATTTGAAAACAGGACAAAGATGATCTGATCATCATGATCTCCCTGGCCTGGATTTTAGTAAAACATGAGTTGTCAGCAAGTTTTATTTACACAACACCCAATCACAACAGTCCCATCAAGGAGTTTTATAATGTAAGGCGAGGACCGTGTAGTATTACACAGAAACCCCCATCAATCAAATGATTTCCGTGTGCAAGCACTTGGCGACAGTGAGAAGGAAGAAGCTCGCTTTTAACAGGAAGAGACCTCCAGCAGAACCAGCGACTGGTTGGGGGTGAGGGGAGGGAGAAGGGACAAAAGACAATGTCCCATCTACATTCTTATACTTGAGTTCCAAGATCAAGGTTATAAGTTTGCACTCACATTCACACAGATGAACTTGATCAGTATAAAATCTAAAAAAAAAAAAAAAAAATCTACCATGACCAGGTTGACTGAGAACCTACACATACACTTGAGTTGTCAAAAAAAAAAAAACACACTTAGTTTCTGTGAAAGCTTTCTTTTCCACATATAGGACTGCACGACACAACAGTTCCCTTCAGTTACCGATGCATTGTTTTATCTAAGTGTCATGGCCTTGAAAGGCAACACTGGCTTTCAGACTCTAAAGCAAGACCCAAGAATTAACAATTTAAGTGCAAAGGTTTTATTTGCACTAACTGAGAATAAGAGAAAGCTGCAACCGGTGGTGGTGCTGGTGGTGGTTGTGGTTGAGGAAACTGGTCAGACAGCCGTTTTATTTATATATATATTGTGGTATGTGGATGTGTGGTATGTCTGTTTTGAAGCTGCTGTGGAAATGTAATTTCCTGCAAAAGATCAGTAAAAGATTTATTTATCTACATCTCTCTAGCTTGGGAGTGCAAATCTGGGAGAGAGGAGAGGAGAGGAGAGGAGAGGAGAGGAGAGGAGAGGAGAGGAGAGGAGAGGAGAGGAGAGGAGAGGAGAGGAGAGGAGAGGAGAGGAGAGGAGAGGAGAATAAGTCTAGGCCAAGTTGTGAGTCAACAATTGCTTAATGGCACAGATGAGTATTCTTACTCAGATAGCTGAATATTTGACTAGAGTCTTCAATGAAATGGACCAGCTTGATGGAAACAGGTAAGTGGGCCTAGCAGGGAGTGTGCTCTTAGACTGGAAAACAGGAGAACAGGAATATTAGAACTTTGTGAACTCAGGGAACCCCTAGAACCCCATGAAGGAGCCCAATTACTGCTCAACAATAGACAATCTGGTAGAGACTGGATACTGGAGCTGGTCCTTAAATGCAGGTACATGGTGAGTCTCATGAGAGGCAGGTGTGATGGCTGAAGACCAGGAACAGGAGAGTCCACCTGCAGGCGGAGCTCATGTAAGCCCAACCCAACCCATCCTTTTTTTTTTTTTTTTTTTTGCATTTTTGGCCACAGTGGCTTTCATTGATGGTAGAGGGAGACAGGAGGCGGGGGGGAGGATGCAGGGGAGGACACGTGGGCAAGCTGGCAACAGGCCGGCACTCAAACCCGCGCTGCCCACACCACAACGTGGCATATGTATGTGGCCACCTGCTCCACCACTGAGCTACCCGGGTGCCCGCCCAACCCATCCTTAAATTGAAGAGCAATGTTAGAACACAGGAAAACTACAGCCCAGTGCAGGACCATGACCACAAATCTCTAAATATTATCTGATTTAACTTGTCTTGTGATTTTGCGCTTATTCACTGTTATACAATATCAATAAATGTCATGGAATATATAGCACCATATTTTTGTTAAAATGCTGGAAAAAGATACAGTGATACATTAAAAATAATCTGCAAACTGACCTTTCTCCCTATAGACACATGAGGAAAACTAGGGCTTTTAGTGGCTTGCTCAAGGACGTGCCAGGGATTAAACTAGCAAGCATACAGTTTTGCTAGATCACTTCATCTGAGCTACAGTTGCTGACTCTCCTGCACCATTTCTATGCCACTAATTCCACCAATTCAAACACACACTGTTGAATTCAGTAGAAAATCTCTAGTGGACTGTCTGCACAAAACCTGTTTAACATTACAAAATTGTGTTTACTCCCTTCCTCCCCTGTGGGGTCTTCTCTAAAAGAGAAAAAAGTCCAAACAACTGTAGTTTGAAGTTCAGAGATCAAGCAGCATGTATTGCCTCCATGCAGATACAATTTGTTACCTAAGGATTGTAAAAAGTATAGTATTGTTCATGAAAGGGATAATCTAGTGCTGATAGTGTGGTAGAGGTAAAATTACAGTGGCTTAAACATAACTGGGTAGGTCATTCATTGGTGCACCTGGAGGACAGAATAGCTTAGGCTGGGATGATAGCACAACATTACCCAGGCTCAGAGGGATGTTCGGAATTGCACTTTCCCCCAGAGAGTAAATTTCTGTTTATTTTATTGAGATATCACAGTAGTCCAACCTAACCGTGTTCTTTATTCTCACCAACTTGTCCAAATATGTTGGACTTTTATCCAAAATGTGTTGTTTGTCACACATTTGTATGACAGTAATCAGCTGTGCATGTGGTGTGGGTGATTTCCCCCTCATGCTTTCATCTCACTTGAATTTTTTTGAAAAAGAAAGAAAATGTGAAAGTAGACATTTAAGTTAAACACAACAAATCACTGTTTAACTCCACTGCATCAAGCAAATAATATAATCAAAAGGGCAGATTAAAATACAGCTTTCAGGTGTGAATTTCTCTTTTTTACCTGACAAATGTAGCTGTATTTTAACTATATATTTTTTCACCATAACACATTTACCACAGTGACCTCAATGTGTCTATGAATTGGGTATTTCTTGAATAATTTTTACAGGATTTAATAAATAAAGATATAAATTAGGCATTGATATATCAGCTGATTCTGTTTATATATCACCACATAACACATCCTAATATAACACTTACTTAATTGGAGTTCCCGATAATAAAGTTAGACTAACTTCATTCATTATCATTATTTGCATGTAACATAACTACTTAGCATTTGTATTTAGCCAGTATTTTTGAAAAAGAAAGTACACCCCATTATTCAGTAGCTTGTAGAATCACCTTCAGTAGCAATAACGTGCTGCTAAACAGCACCACATTGGTGTGGATGAATTTGGCCCACTCTTCTTTACAACATTGCTGCAGTTCATTGAGGTTTGCAGGCATTTGTTTATACACAGCTCTCATCATAGCATTTTAATGGGGTTGAGGTCTGGACTTTGACTGAGCCATTGCAACTCCTTGATTCTTTTCTTTTTCAGCCATTCTGTTGTAGATTTGCTGCTGTGCTTGGGATCATTGTCCTGTTCCATGATTCAGTTTGGGCAGTGCTTTAGCTGTCAGACAGATGCTCTCACATTTGATTCTAGAATATTTTGGTATACAGAGGAGTTCGTGGTAGACTTATTGACTGTAAGGTGCCCAGGTCCTCTGGCTACAAAAAAAGGTGTTTGTGCTGATATGCTGTGTTTGGTTTTAGCCAAATGTGGTGCTGCATTTATAAGCAAATATCTCCACGTTGGTCTTATCTGTCCAAAGGACATTGTTCCAGAAGTCTCGTAGTTTGTTCAAATGCAGCTTTGCAAACCTAAACGATGCTGCCAGATTATTTTTAGAGAGAAGAGGGTTTCTCCTGGAAACCCTTCCAATCAAGCCATACTTGTTTAGTCTTTTTCTAATTGTGCTGTTGTGAACTTCAACATTTAAAATGCTAACGAAAGCCTGTAGAGTTTGAAATGTGGCTCGAGTTTTTTTTTAATCGTTTCTCTAAGCATTCAATTCAACTTCAATTTCAATTTCAATTCAGTTTTATTTATATAGTGCCAAATCCAGGGGGGAAGTAAGCCAGTCTGGTCCGGTACTGCATACCACTAAAAGATTCTGCACCGGTACGCAGTACCTAGAAGAGGGGGAGCGGCTGTCTGCTGTAAGGCCGTCATTCAGAACCAGTCACGGCTGTACTTTGGGTCAGAATAGAGTCGCTAGCAATAAGCAGTCTAAAACACGACTTAATCAGTTAATAAATAGCACTTTTTTCTCATTTCAAATTGTTTGTGCTATGGTGGAGCCTCGATTCTCTAGCTTCTCTCCACTCAGAGCTAGGCTTTCGTCAACAGCCAGCCTTCAAAACGTTCACCCATATGTTTATCCTGTTTACTGGCCACGTATGTAGTGCTTTTTATATCGCAGGCTAGACCCTCCCATTTTGATTGACACCTTATGTAACTGGCTGTACCAAAATCACCTGAAAAAGCCACGCTACGCCCTCTGGTTTAGTAGCTCCATGTTGCCCTGTTTCTCTTCCAGCTCCTCCTCCAATTGGGCAATGCAAGCCTATCGAACTCGCATTCCTCAAAACTATCATTTTACCAGCGGTCAAGCTTGGAGGGAACAGATTCTTTGGTGATGCAGGGTGACTGGGCATGATTGAGGAAAACTTGAATTCTGCTTTTTCCCCAGACAGTTATGAAGGGCAGTGTTGGATTTGAGCTGCAAAGCCCAGAAATGGTTAAAATAGCTGAATCTTAATTTGCTGAATCAGCTTAAACAGCCCAAAAAGACAAAAATTTTTGAAAAGCAAATCGGCTCAAATTCTCAATGAAGTGCCGAAATTGAATTTAATTTGCTGAAAAGGTTTATCCATCTATACATCCATTTTATTCTGCTTTTCTGGGGCTGGGTCATGGGGGAAGCAGCCTAAAGCGAGAAGCCCAGGCCTCCCTCTCCCCAGCCACCTCCACCAGCTCATCCGGGGGGACCCCAAGGCATTCCCAGGCCAGCTGAGAGATAAAATCTCTCCGTGTTCTGGATCTGCCCCGGGGCCTCCTCCCAGTTGAACATGCCCGGACCACCTTGCCCACGAGGTGCCTAGTAACCCTATCCATGCCCAGAATAGGGTTACTGGCGCCCCACCCTGGAGCCAGGCCCGAAATGAAGACAAGGGCCCATGAATTCACCAATCAGAAATAAGCTGCTTCAAGCTGCATCTTTTTCTTCAAAAAGAGTGACGCGCAGAATAAAATCCTGCTGACCTATCCATAAACAACAGGTTACCACACAAATTGTCACGGTGCGTGACTGGGCTGAATGGCTGTGTATGGCGGTAAGGACCTAGTAGCAGGACGCAGGAGATGGCAGGTAAGGGTGATGAGGGACGGATCTTTATTGAGGTACAAGTGTAGTGGCAACAGAAACCAAAAGATGAGGCAAACAGAAGAGAAAACCTAAACTGGGAATAAACTAGAAATAGCTTGGAAACAGAGAGCCAGAGAGCAGACACAGCCGCAAAACAACAACAATCCGACAAAGGACAATGGGAAGACTGAGACTATAAATACACAAGGTAATTAGGGAATGGGCGACAGGTGAGGGCACAGCTGAAACTAATTACACAAATGAGAAGGGGAAGTAAAACTAAACACAGCACAAGGGACAAGAACTGACAAAATAAAACAGGAAACAACAAGGTGAAGACCGAAATGCAGACTTGACACTACACAGTAGTAACACCACAATACACCACAATACACGAAAAACCAGAGACATGAAAAGGAACAAAACAAACACAGGGGTACCACAAAGGGAACACTATTAATAACAAGGACCACAACACAACTAAGACACTAAATAAATAAACTAAGAAACACCATAACACCAAATCATGAGAAGAAAAACACAAAATGCTGGGCATAAGGCCCAGGATCATGACACAAATACTGTAGCTCCTGATGAAAAACGTTTTACACTATAAGCACAAGGAGATGTTACTAAAGCAAGACGTATATTTTTGATGTCTATACCACAAAAATCGAGAGAGAAATGGTGGTTTAAAAAGTGCCTCAGTTTTGGCTTTTGCCCCAAAAAGAGGAGAAAAGTTAACACTGGTGTGAATGTCATTTGTGGAGGGCAAGCTTATTGCTATTAGTGAAAAGAAAATTGAAAACATGTTCATTAACTGAATTAAATAAAAATGGTAATTAAAAGGAAAAAACGATAACTAACTAAAACTGTAATGTGGGTTTACAAAACTAACTAAAAAGAGCTGAAATGAGAGATATAATGACTGTTGTTTTCATGTTTGTCAGTTTATTTAAAAGCCTTGTGGATTGATATGAAATCACTTTTTTCTGCTGTGGCAATTTAGCTGGGAGCGCCATCCGGCACCTCACTGTGTGTACTTGTCAAGGACCCCCCCCCCCCCCCAAAAAAAAAAAAAAAAACTAGAGGCACATTTATGTTTGCAGCCACAATGATCACAAAGTAATTAACAAACACAATTAATGTTACATGGACTAGTTCTTATATAGCGCTTTTCCAATCCAGCTGAGGATTTGAAGCTTTCTCCATTCATTTCAAATGGCAAAAATAAAATTCATCCATCCATCCTCTTCCTCTTATCCGCTTCAGGGTTGCGGGGGGGGGGTACACCCTGTACAGGTCGCCAGTCTGTCACAGGACCAACACAGAGAGACAGACAACCATTCACACTCACATTCACACCTATGGGCAATTGAGAGTGACCAATTAACCTAACCCCAGTAATTGCATTTGGACTGTGGGAGGGAACCGGAGTACCCACAGGAAACCCTCGCAGACACAGGGAAAATATGCAGACTCCACACAGGGAGGCCCGGGCCAAGGTGGAATCAAACCCAAACCTTCTAGATGCCATTCTAGCTGTGAGGCAGTAGTGCTAACCACCACACCACCATGCTGCCCGTGTTGTTTACATTCATTATTATTTCAAGTTAAAGGAATACTCGGCTCAACAGAGCTCTGACTCTTTGTCAATCTGGCTACAGTGCTGAAAACAAACCTGGGATTGTTCTTATTTTCTTTGATCAGTGATGAATAGTAAGATGTCCTAGCTTTACGGACAGCTTTGTTTTTAGAGAGCAACAAACTCTTTTTCCAGTCTAAATGAGCATCTTCTAAATGCCATTTCCTCTCCAGTTTACGGGTTATCTGTTTTAAGCTGCGCATTTGTGAATTATACCACTGAGTCAGGCACTTCTGATTTGAGGCTTTCCTTTTCAGAGGAGCCACAGTATCCAAAAATATATACATATTTTAATAATGAGTATTCTCTTGATTATTCCATTGATTAACTGGATAAGAAATACTTTTGTACTTATGTATTATATTGTAGGATCTCACAATATAAAGCACCTTGAGGTGACTCGCCTCAAGGTGCTTTATATTGTAAGGTAAAGACCCTACAACAATTACACAGAAAAACCAACCAACCATCAAAACAATAATAATCACATCAATAATGCATAATTCTTGATTAAATTGAACCAAGAAACAGCAATCAAAAAACAAAGAACAAGAAATTAAGTGTTTAAGGTTTTAAATTCAAACATCAATGAAGCAATTGGTCAAATAAAACAAAATTGTCTTTTCTTATCTTTTTTTTTTTTATGTCCTTTGATTAGTGTTGCATTTCCTGGTTGGGTGCAACAGCTGAATTATTTGCACCAGCTGCTTCAGTGCTGTTTACTCACTGTCAGAGGCCATGAGAAGATCATTTGTAACCTTCACTAATGATGTTTCTGTACTATGATAAATTCTGAAACCTGACTGAAAGTCTTGAAACAAGCCATTCCTCTGCTGTTGATCATTTTCAAGGATTTGTGAGAGAAAAGGAAGGTTGAAGATTAGCCTTTAATTAGCTAAGACAGCTGGGACAAGTGATGACTTTTTAAGTAATGGTTTAATTACTGCCACCTTAAAAGCCTGTGGTACATAGGCAACAGACATGTTGATGGTTTGGAGAAAGTAACTAATTAAGTTAACTCAGAAAGATCAATTGGAGAAAGAGTTTAAATAAATACAAGCAGTGCTGAAACCAGCCAAACAAGAAGATGTATGGTTAAGATGATTATGAATATTTTTTTCTCTAATGGTTAAAGTTTTATTTGTGAAGAAATTCACAAAGTCACTAGAAAAAGCATTTCATGCAGAAAATGCAGTGTGAATGCTGAACGCTGAAATATTGGAACTGAAATGCCTAACAATGCTTAAAATAGCTCAAACTTGATTTGCTGAAAGAGCTTAACCAGTTTGAAAAGCTAAAAAAAGAAAAGAAAAACAAAGCAATGCTATGTGGTTGCATAATTTTGTTGGTTCAAGTGGATAAACTGCAACCACTTTATGCACATTTAGGTAGTTTAGTTAAGTGGTTCCCAACAGTCTGAAATATTCAATCATTTTTATCTCTGGGCTTTTATTTCAACTTTCTTTATTGAATTTTAACAGCTTAACATACAATATTAATCAGTAGAACACTGAAACAGCAATAGTCACAAAGAGGAAAAACAAGAAGAAGATGTAAGCTAATTTCTCCCTAACCCTCTCACTCCCACCCCCCACCCTGAACACTCCCAATCTCTGGGCTTTTAATGAAATCATCTAAAATGTTTAGAGGTGAAATCTCTCTGTGGTAGAAGTGCAGGAAAAGGGTCATCCAATCTTTAAGTGAACCTACACTATATTGCCAAAAATATTCACTCATCCATCTTAATCACTAAATTCAGGTGTTCCAATCACTTCCATGGCCACAGGTGTATAAACCAAGCACCTAGGCATGTAGACTGCTTCTACAAACATTTGTGAAAGAATGGGTCGCTCTCAGGAGCTCAGTGAATTCCACCGTGGTACCGTAATAGGATGCCACCAGTGCAACAAGTCCAGTCGTGAAATTTCCTCACTACTAAATATTCCACAGTGATTGGGAATGACAGTGTCTCACAGTGGTTGGCCACATGAAATGACAGAGTGGGGTCAGCGGATGCTGAGGGGCATAGTGCGCAGAGGTCACCAGACTTCTGCAGTCAATCACTACAGACCTCCAAACTTCATGTGGCCTTTAAATTATCTCAAGAACAACACATAGAGAGCTTCATGGAATGGGTTTCCATGACCAAGCAGCTGCATCCAAGCCTTAGATGACCAAGCACAATGCAAAGTGTTGGATACAGTGGTGTAAAGCACACCGCCACTGGACTCTAGAGCAGTGGAGACGTGTTCTCTGGAATGATGAATCACTTAGTTCCAGTGAAAGGAACTTGTAATGCTTCAGCATACCAAGATATTTTAGACAATTTCATGCTCTCAATTTTGTGGGAACAATTTGTGGATGGCCCCTTCCTGTTCCAAGATGACTGCACACCAGTGAACAAAGCAATATATAAACAATAAAACCCGATAGAGCACCTTTGGCATGAATTTAAGCAGAGACTGTGAGCCAGGCCTTCTCATCCAACATTTCTCAACATGATTGGCCGGATCAGGTGTCAATCAAAGTGGGAGGGTCTAGCCTGCCATATAAAACGCGGACAGGCCGTGACCAATTAATAGGATACGACGTGGGTTTTCCAGAGTCAATAATAACCAGAGGGCGTCACGTGTTTTTTCCAGGTGATTTTGGTGCGGCCAGTTAACAGGGTAATGTCTGTCTGAGATACAGAATATCCCAATTAAAAGCAAAAAGAGATTAACTAATTGTGTTTCATGTTATTCTGCTCAATTTCAACAACACGGCACAGCTCGAAAACACTGCTTATGACTGGAGATTTCATTTACGGTACACGAGACCTCCAAAACACAGTGGTTGCCAAGGGGATTGAGGTTTGAGAAAGTTTGGTGATATACACACCAGAATGCGTGAAAGCTGTCATCAGTTGTGTTAAGTGTACAGTGTGTGCAAACATCTCAGTTCCTCATCTGATATATATATATATATATATCTGATATATATATATATATATATATATATATATACATACATACACACACACACACACACACACACACACACACACACACACACACCGGCAAGAATTTAAAACTACTTTCACCGCTTGCCAAATCCCAACAAACAGTTACCTCAGGGTGCATTATATTGCAAGGTAAAGACCCTACAATAATTACAGAGAAAACCCAACACTCAAAATGACCCCTTATGAGCAAGCGCTTGGTGACAGTGGCAAGGAAAAACGCCCTTTTAACAGGAAGAAACCTCCAGCAGAACTAGGCTCAGGGAGGGGCAGCCATCTGCTGTGACTGGTTGGGGCCGAGTAGGGAGAGACAGGACAAAAAAACATGCTGTGGAAGAGAGCCAGAGATGAATAATAACTAATGATCAAATGTGGAGTGGTGTATAAACTGAGTAAAAAGAGGTGAATGAAAGGAAATACCCAGTGCATTATGGGAACCCCTAGGGAGCAGCCTAGGTCTACAGGAGCATAACAAAGGGATTGGTCAGGGTCACCTGATCCAGCCCTAACTATAAGCTTGATCAAAAGAGTAAGTTTTAAGCTTAATCTAAACAATTTTCAATTTTCTGGGGTGAATTTGATGGGAGGCCCACTCCTGGGAAGACTGTGGCACTGAATACTCACCTGAATACTCCAGACCAACAAACTGCCGTAGCTTCTGCTTTTATAGGGGTGGAAACACTTGCTGATGAGGAATTAACTATGTGCTTATGAGAAAAGAACCATAAGAAATGATGGTGCTGTTTATTAACTAAAAAAAAAAAAAAAAAAAAAAAAAAAAAAGCAAATTGTTCAGTTAAGAGAAAAAAAGGTCACCTTTATAAAACTATTAAAAGATAGTTACAGCCGAAATGTAACTCATTTGAGTGTTTAAGTTGTTTATTTTGCGTGTAATGCAATTTCTCTTTAATGTAGCTTTTAGTTTGAATCTATTTCAAATAGGCTGTTCTAATTTACTTTACAGGGTTGATATTTTCAAAGCGGAGAATTTTAAATGTTTTTAGATTCTATTATTTTATTGACATCTACTGCGGCTGTAAAAAAAAAAAAAAAAATCACATCCTGTTGTCACGGAAACACGCGGACCCGGAAGTCCTACTGATTCCGCGGGTCTTTTGGGACAACACTGCTACGCACAACACAGTGTGCAGAAATGGCGGGTAAGGGCGCTAAGTGTTTTAAGATTGGATTCCCCTGTCTTTGTTTAAGTGGTATTCGCTGACAGATGGACTTTAGTGCTGCTGGAGCTGAAAACGAGCTCGCGATGTCTTGAAAACATAACGTTAGGTTTCAGAGGCATCAGCTGGCCTGTGCTAACGTTAGCACCATGTTATCAAGCTGATAACGTTTGTATGTTGGTGTGGTGGTGTAACGCTTTGATTTTAGGTTGAATATACGCTTGAAATAGAAGAGTGATGCGGATATAATGTTAGTTCAAACTGATTTATGTGACCTAGCGGAGCTGGCCAGCTGTTTATAGTCAGTTTACGTTCCTTTATGTAACGGTTTGACACAGTTTCAGCTAAGAGAGTGACATGCTTTTTTTATAGGACCATACTAGCAGCTCAAACTGTCAGAGCTTTGGACTGAAAGTCTTACATCACGGTATTGGGGGGTACTTTTTACCCCTTCCTCTGTGTATTCATGGATGTCACAGCTGCTCTTCGGTTAGGTTTAAGTTTGGCTTCAGACGGGGTTGATAAGAGCTGCTGATATTTGCTCCAGCTTCTGGTAATAGGTGAGGTTGTTGACAGCACCAGGCACAAACTGGAGCAAGGGTTCTGCCTTGGGATTTTCTGTCAACTAAATATTATATTTGCAACTGAAAAAAAAAAAAAAAAAAAATCAGTCAAATTTAAATCTACTACATTTATTACGCATCAGTTGCCCTGATTGAAAGTGATGAGGGTAACAAGTGAGGAGGTAAAATCTGTCACTTTCTTGTGTGGATAAAAACCTACAAAACCACCTGAACATAAATTTAAAAAGTTCTATATGTCACACTCAAAAGTAGAATCTGTTAGTATCTAGAGAAAGCGTATAGTGAGTGCCAAGAAAGGAACTGTGGTACTCCATGAGGGAGTCAGGGGCAGGCAGAGAAGTGTGTCAGGGTGGTGCAGGACATGTATGAGGACAGTAGTGAGGTGTGCAGTAGGAGTCACAGGTGGGTCCAAGGTGAGGGTGTGATTACATCAGGAATCAGCTCTGAGCCCCTTGTTTGCTATGGTGATGGACAGGCTGACCAATGAGGTCAGGCAGGAGTCTTCGTGGCCCATGATGTTCACAGACAACACTGTGATCTGTAGTGAGAGTAGGGAGCAGGTGGAAGAGAGCCTGACGAGATGGAGGTATGCATCTGATTGCTGGTCTTTACTTTACAGTATGAAGAGCCTTGAGGTGACTGGTGTAATTTGGTGCTATATAAATCAAATTGAATTGAATTAAAGGAGGACATGCAGAGGTTGGGTGTGACAGAGGAGGATGCTAAGGATAGGGTGAGATGTAGGCAGATGATCCGCTGTGGTGACTAATAAAGTGAGCAACCAAAAGAAAAAGAAGCAGAAGATATGTCATGCTCAAAGTTCCTTCATCTTACATCTTAACAGGGGCGTATTGTGTGTAAACATGAACGCAGATTTGTGTTGAAAATTTTGCTTTCTCTTTCATGTTCCTCTGGCAAAAAGTAACTATAGTTTATCATCATTCTCTGTTAAAGCCTGTGCTGCTGAGGCTTGAGTCACAGTGTCAACCAATTTTATGTTTTGATGTGTGATAGAAACTAAACAGAGGAGCAAGAAACCAATCAACTGAAGTCCAGCTGGGCAGTAGCTGACTGTTATAGTCATTATTTATTAACCTCTCTGCTTATAAAAATACCAAACCCAAGTCACCTTGGGTTTGGTATTTGGTATGTGTGTTGTTTTGTTTCATCAAGGGGTCAGGGCTCAAAAATATTTGGTTCACTAACATTTGAGCAAGAAAAGCATTGAATATTCATTTGATTGTCAAAATAAATGTAGGCTCTGTTCTCACGATTAAATGAAACAATTTTAAATGTAATTTGTTTCCCTTGTGTTGCCCCAGATGTAAACACCATGGAAAAGAAACTGGCTGAGTACAAATGTGACACCAATGAAGCTATATCCTTGAAGCTGGGTAGGTTTTGTTTTTTCTTTATGTTGTATGTTATGTTAATGAATATACGTTTGTATACAATTCCAACTGCTACTTTCTTTTAATTTCTTTACTTCTTTTAATTTCTTACTTCAATTGAACACAATCTTTTTTTACACCCAGTTCGCTTTCCAGAGGATGTTGATGACGATGGCACCACATTCCACCCCGAGTACAGCCACCAAGTCTTTGGAGACGAGTGAGTGTTTATAATGATACAGACATAATCTTATCATGTTAAAAAAATACTGCAGTTTTCTTTGTGCATAAAAACAAACTATACGTGCATACAAATATTTATTTAGTCACATTTGGAGCTGCAAGCTTAATGGTAGTCACTAAGTCTATTCAGATCTAGTTGATAGCTCTCAGGCCCTGTTATCACTCAGGTATTATTTCAGGTTACATTTTAGTTAAATACAAATACAGGACTCAGTACTTTAAGCAGTTTGACTGTAGTGAGGGATGACTGTAGAAAAACCTAAAATAGATTAAAGTGAATAAGACTTAATATTTAGTTGCAAATCCTTCGTTTCATGTCTGTTACATATACTCAGTGTGAACCTACTCTCATCTGTTAAGAGACTCAGATGTCAGTGGCACTGCTACCAGTAGTGACAAGGACACTAGCAAAAAGCAAAATGAGAGTGAAATTGGAGAGAGCAATGGTCGGTGGCTATTACTTGTAAAACCATTCCCCTTTTTGAGGGTTGTCTTGTTGTTGCCTCGCCAGTCCCTTCTGTTTGCACAGATTCAGCTGAAATATACTCATAATCATTTATGCTTCCTAACTGGACAGATTAATCTCCCTCAAGTGTGATAATCAAGTGTTCCCATAATGTTTTGAGCAGTGTATACTGGCCAGTGATATATTGTGCTTCCCTAGAATGGATTTGTTCAAAGCACTGCAGACTGCAGCTAGAACACATCTACTTAAACTATATCCCAGTTTATTTAAACTTTTTTTTTTTTTAACGTGAATGGGTAATATGTTAGGAACAAAAGAATGCCACATCGTTTGATAGAGATGGAAATGAAAATGATCAACCCACAGAGGGCTGAATTCAAAGACACCCCAAAAATCAACATGAAAAAACGATGTGGCAGGGTAGTCAATTTTTCCGAAATTTCATTGCAGCAACTCAGAATGGTAGTCAGTAGTTTGTATGGCCTCCATGTACTTCTATGCATACTTAACAACACTGGGGCATGCGCCTAATGAGACAACGGATGGTGTCCTGGGGGATCTCCTGGTGGACCTGCCAATTCTGGTACTCTATGGCACATGTCAGTCGGACTCTGTGGTGCTGGGCAGTGAGCAGAGGGCCGACTAGAGAATTTTGGGCCCTCAGTCAACCTTGGAGACTCTTTCTGATTGTTTGGTCAGACATTCATACCAGTGGCCTCCTGGAGGTCATTTTGTAGGGCTCTGGCAGTGCTTATCCTGTTCCTTCTTGCATAAAAGAGCAGTTTCGTGTCCTGCTGATGAGCTAAGGACCTTCTACAACACTAGTGAAGAAACAGTCAGAAAAGATGAAGAGGGAAAAAAAGTCACTGGCCTGCACCTGTAAAACCATTCCTGTTTTGGGGATTGTCCCACTGTTGCCCCTCTAGTGAACCTGTTGTTAATTTCATTAACACCAAAGCAGGTGAAATTGATTAACAACCCCCTCTGCTACATAACTAACCAGATCAGTATCCCAGAAGTTTAAATAAAATTATTAGGTTAATTTATAGTAAACTGTGTCATCTTCATTACAAGGCTCAAATATGTCTTGCAACTCCATACAGATTCTTTGTGTTTTGGTCCCACATTTAAGTTTAAAAAGTAAAGGTTCCTGAGCTCTGCACTATGAGACGCTGTCCAGGTTTTTTTTCCCCATCAGAGTTTGTGAAGTGTAAGTTGGTCATCATGATAATGAGGCTCCACAATGTTTTTCATCCAATTTAGGAAAGAATATTTGCAGTAAATATAATTTGGTTGAAATTCAATCAGCACTAAAGTCTATTTTATTTTAACTTTAATGTTTAACATACCCCCACCCCACCCCTCACACACACACGCACACACACACACACACAGTCCCCCCAGGCAAGTAGATTTTTACTGGCCCACAAAAGAGCCATTTTAAATATTTTCAATACTGCTAACTTAATCTCTAAGAATGCAGCATTCTTTATTGGTAGATTTGTAAATTATATGACTCTATATCAGAAAAAAATGACTAAAGCTTTAAAAACGCTGTAATCCTAAATCTTATGCCCTCTTTAGACTTGTCCCTGTGTGGTGCAGAAATGGACAGGATGGCTGCTGTAAGCTTACAAACAATCTGCAGTTTATAGAGCCAATTGCTTATTTGGATAGTGGCTTCATAGTGTTGCAGTTACATTTACTTAAAATGCAAAAGCTCCCTAGTTCAGGACTGGGAGGGTTGCAACAGGAAGGGCATCTGGTTTAAATGTCAGTGCTAAGCAGATTTGTCCACTGTAGTGATGACTTACAAATAATGGAGGAGCCAAAAAACACATAAAACAGTTTATCTGCATACAGACAGCTTTTTTTTTTTAGCTTCTTCTTAATTTAGTTGTGCTGTTGGTGGATCAGAACAGCTGAAAACATTGCTTTTCTTCACATTTAAACTATCCACACAAGTGGTTTGATGAAGTGCTTTTAAGGTAAAAATACTGACTATAAGAAGAAAATAGTTTGCTTCACAGGTGACTGGTGGAAACAGCATCAGCTCATACTAGTAAACTTTTTTTTATAATAAATAATAATAATAAAATAATAAAAAATGTACGCCTGACTTTAAATTATGGCTTAAATCAGCTGATTTTCTTGAGTGCTAGCAGAAAACTTTGCACATACGTGATCCTTTTTCACGATCCTTCCTGATGGACAGCATGAAGTGAAGTTTGCAGTGTCAGAGTCACAGAAAGGAACATAATACGTGAACGTAAATGATAATCGGTCTTGCATGTTATTGTAGAGCTGCGAAATTACTGTAATGTGATGCACAAAAGAGGCACTGAACCGGAGCAAGACTGCATTATTGGCAGTGACACCTGTGTCGGCGTGTAGACTTACAGTAGCACGTCGTTAACGTTTCTAAATTGCATTTCCAAATTAGTCAAAACTAGGATTGGTTATTTTTGCACTTGCTGCAATCAGCTCAAAGGGAACTCTGTAATTGGGGCATTAATTATTTCGGCAAGCGTAATTGCTAGTAAACCTTAATCACAGTTGCATAATGATGAATCTATTTTGTCATAAACTGCCAGTGATATAACGATGAACGAAACAATGCAGCACAGTGAAATAAGTGACCCATGATAAGCATTTATTATATACTCCAGGTATATATTTAACCATTTTTTATGTAACAGGAATAATCAGATGTTTGTTATTGTTCCTCTGAATATTACACAAAGCAGCCTTTTTACAAATCACTGCCCGACTTAAACATTTTGTAATCTTGTTTGGCTTTTTAGTAATTTCAAGTCATTTTCTGTGCAGTGAGGTCGCTTTTGGCTACAAAGGCCTTCAGATCCAGCTGTTTTACACTGCCGGAAACCTCAGTACCCTCTTCAAAGTGAAATATTCCTCAAAAGTCACTGAGACGTTTGACTGTGTGGAGGTAAGTCATTTCTTTATTCTGTTGTTTTAGAAATTATAACTGCTTGTTATACATGTCGACCTGTTTCTTCTACTATTGTGGGTACAATAGACAGTAGATGCCCATGTTCTGCTCACTGTTTATCCCTATCATAAACATAAACATAAAAATGATACTCAAAAATCAAGAAATGATGACAAAACTTTGCCTCCTGTTGAAATGTTATGTTTTTCTTTCCAAATGCTACTCCATTGTGTTTTTAACAAGGCTTATTATGTAAAACCAGAATTGTCTAGCCTGAGGGTGGATTTTTCACTTAGTCATTTATTGTAAGTGTTGTTGAGTCATGAAGCCTGTCACGAAAAAAATGTATTTATATAATTTTTGTTGTTACCAAGTTTCTACACGCTAAATACCAGGCTGTTTTTTCTTAGGGGTTGGCTGACTAAACCAAAACTAGACAGAATGTTTAAATTTCATTTATCAGGTGGCAGATAATCAATAGAAGACTCATGTTACTCTGTGTCTGTGTAAGAACACATTTGTCTGGTACAAGTGCGTTCAAATTCTGAGAATCCGGTCCAGCCATGCGGATGTAATACACACCACTGTAAACAGACATATGACAACATCTATTAGCAATTAGGCAGAGCTGTTTTTAATGTCCAAGTCGAGTCGGTCGAGTATGCTGGACCAAATCTGAGCTTTTAGTTCAGCATATTGAATGCTATATTCTGCATAATTCAATTCATTTATAAAAGCAACCTGCCTGAACTAATGGAAGTCTAAACCCTGCCAGTATGGAGGTGATGAAATTGTGTTTTTGTTTTTTTTTTTTAACTTGTTTAGATGGTGTTGAATCAAATTAATGATCCTTTTGTAGGCTGCAGTCCGTGTTGCTGTTGAATTAGATCTGATGGGTTACCCCATTTATATTAGTGAAGAAGCTGTTTATTCCATTTAAATTGTGTGATTTGTTTGTGCAAATGTGAGCATGGTAACGAGGAAATCACACCCGGGTGTGGGCCAGAACAGTCACATTGGGACCCTTTGAAGGAGATGGTCTCAGTTCAGTTCAAAATGAACTCCATAGTGCTTTGTTTATGATCTGCCCTCGATCCGACCCAACTTCCAACTCAAAGTTGTATGCTGCAAGTTTGAGCTAAACACCTTCCTGTACCCAGGTATGCTTTGCATTCTGGGATGCCGCGGAGTAACGGAGAAGTGTGGAGTACACAAACTGTAGCAACTAGCTGCTGTTCAGAGTAAATTCTCCATGTTGTCCAATAGTCCAGAACATAGCTCCTGCTTCCTTTGTTGCTTCCACCCTCGACAGATCTGGCCTATAAGCAGACTGAACACTGACGCGGTTTCTAGTGATGGGTTTTGGTTCTCTTGGAGATTTTTTGGAGTTTATCTGTATGAAAAGAAACCAAAGCACGGGAAAATATTTACAAACTCAGATCATGCAGTGGAATAGAAAAGAATAATAGTTAACAGTAAAAAGTATGCTAATAAGATGTATTGGTTAACTTAATGGTTGTAGCTCATACTCAAAAACATCATAAAGGTATAAAAGCCCTCTGTGCTAAATTTAGGACCAACTTGGTTTGAAGTCCACTGGTGCTAGCCAGGCTGCCCTTTAGTTTGGTGATGCGTGATTTGATAATAGTGATTACTCTTGGTGCTTAAAGTCAAGTTTGGGAAATACTTAAAAAGCAAACTGCATGATGTGTTGATAGTGAGACAAGATGCCTTCAGTTCAATCTCTGAAAAGGATACACGTTTCCAGCATATCCATCTGTCGTTTGTTGAAATGGCCAAAATAAATTTTTGAACTTGAAGCTTTGCTAACTTTTTCCCAAAGTTAGTACTGTTCATTTTCATCACGAATTTCACTTTTGAGGTGTATTTCCATCAAAAATATGGCGTTAAATTTAATTTAAAGCTTTCTAGCAAGGGTCTTAACACATTTAAAATTTAACTTGCTTAAGCAAAAAGTGGGGTGTATAAGCTTTATTTTCTTTTCCGCAGATCAGCATCAAAAACAAGTAAACTCAGCTCCACTGTGGATCCACTTTAAGTGGTAGAAAACTGTAAACGATCTGATGCAACTGTGATGCATATATATATATTTTTTTAATCTGAAGAAACAAGACATTTATTGTACTTTTTGACAGTAGTTTTGAAAATGTTAGTTTCGATACCCTGTGCCACGTATAATTTTGTGTGTTTTGAACTAACAGCAGGTGACGGGAAAAGGGTAAATGGAACAGGATTTTATTTTATTTGTCAAAACATATCGAAAACAACTCAACATATCAAAGTACAGCACAAAAGATGTCCTTATTAATCTGAACTTTTTAACAAATCAGGCTGTAATTTTCATAGACAAACACGAGGCAGCTTTCCTGAGCGGTTTCCTCCCTAATTGTGCGATCGATTACACTTTAAGGGGAGCAGATAAACCTAAGGCGCTTTAACTGAGGGACCTCAGAGCCTCTCTTGGGGGTGACATTATTCAAGTGAGAGATCTCCTGTTTTGTTAGACTAAATCTCATCACACCATGGTCCCCTGTGTCTCTGCATTAATCCCACTCCTCCCTCAGAAGAGAATGGTTGTATATGTGGGGGTCCAACACGAGGCATTGATTTTTGGAGCTTTCTGTAATGGAATCAGCAGGGGGAGTAATGTGACCCGGTTGGATGTACCGTACATGTATTTTTAGGAGTGAATTATTGCTCAAGTTATTGACAGTTGAGATCTTTCGGGCTGAATACGTGTAAACGTATCAAAAAAGGAGGTGCTTGTTTTATGTGATGATGGCCGCTGATGACTTTAGGTTTCGTCTGAGAGTAGGACTGCTTAGTATGTAAAAATTTCTGCCCTTTTTTTTTTCTTTTTCTTAATTGCCAGACAGAGTTATTTACATATGAACGGCCAGTATTTGGACAAAAGCGGACAGTAAAGTGAAATGCTTGTCCTGGGCTCTCTCTTCCTCTGAGTCTTCACAAAAGACCACTGGCAGCTTTGAATATTTCCTCACGCTGTCAAACATGCAAAATGAATACCAGAATTAGCAAGGGCCCCTACTGAGGTCAAATGATTCAACTGTGGGACATCTGTCTTGTCTGGAAGCAGCAGGGGGGCTTCGCTACTGGACAATGTGGCCTTCAACTGGTGGTAGTAGAAACGCCGCTATAACTTACCAGCTCATTTCTGTGCAGTTAAATTATAAATAACCTTGTATATAATATATAGCGATGGTTTCGTTCATCTTAGGCAAATCCTCCTCCCAATTCACTGTTTTTAAACGTAAAAGACAGCCATTACCTCTGTTTTTTTTTTTTTTTTTTTTTGTGAGTCTTTTTTTTAATAACTGATATTCAGAAGTGAAATGTGATGGTGGTGTGTGCCTCTACTTGGTGTTGACCCCTGAGTGTTCACCTTGTTAAGGGTTTGAGTGCAGCTGGTGTAGAGGCAGAGAGTGCGAGGGGAGCAGCAGAGTTCAGGCTGCATCTGAAGAGTGTTTGTCTCTGAGTGCGTGTGGATGGTCGGGGTGCGGTGCAGCTGGTGAGAAACGAGGGGAGGCAGAGATGGAGTTGATGCAGCTGCCACGCTGATACAAGACTCTGATCGAAACTCACCTTTCTCCCCTTTAAATCAGCCCAAAAAAAGAAAAAATACCCACCATACTGCTGGACTTCCCCCAGATCAAAAGCAAAGTTAGGTCCAGATTTCTTCTCCACATGAGCTGGTAACTGGAGGAAATTGCTGAATAGTTTTATATTAGCCTCATAATCCATGTTAATGTGTAATGCTTTGACTGTAAACAGAAAAATTACTACAAATGTTCAGCGTGGCACGGCCTTAGGACTGGATTAAAGAGATGGAATAATGCCGACACAACAAATTAGGTGGTTTGTGCTCCCTTTGTGCTTCTTGCTAGAAATCAAAGACATTAACAAAATGTTCTAAAAGAACATTAATAAGTTATATTCATGCCAAACTAAAGCATCTATTCTGGAAGGCTGTGCAATTTAGTGTCTAGTGTGTAAGAGAGTGCCCGGGACAAAGAGACTTGTTTGTCCATGGCCTTTTAAGTGTGGTCCTTGTTCCCTAGAAATGTGGCCGAACAATTACAATGGCTAAGAGGCATTCAGCTGCAGGTGCATTACTTCCAGTTAGATATTAGCTGATGTCTGAAAGGGGGGGAATTAGCAGTATGTTGTATTAGCCTTTTGTAGTGCATTTTGCTCAGACCTTCTTCATTTCCCAGTTTTCAATGCTGAGCAGCAAGGGTCTCTGTGCTGAAATAATGCCCATCACACATGTAAATGGTGTGAAAGGGCTGCTTAGCAAAGTGTTCTCATGTCAATCCTTGTGGAAATGGATACAATGCAAACATTACAGCTGAACTAACCACACGTTGCACTGAGTAAAAAGTCCAAGGGTAGGACCTCTTTGTCTCCGAGGCTCTTTGAAAACGCAGGGGCAAATTCATTTGATTGGGTTCACTTGGCAGGATTAGAGGAGAGGCCTCCATTATGGATGCCCAAAGGTTTGTTAAGTTGAGATCAATTCATAAGATTTTATTTCCCAGTGAGAAGCAGAAATGCGTTTTATTGTGGCAACTTCATCACATATTCATGGTTTAACATAAGTAGTAAATGTACTGATTTAAGTGGGCTTTTCATCGTGGAGGGAGGGAAGGAGGGAGGGTGCTGCTGTGGTCTCTGCTCAGCTGACAGTTTTAATTGCCTAATGGTTTTCTTTTCATTGGCGCTAAACATGTATGCTCTCAGTTGTAGTTTGCAGGATATTTTGCACTCTTTTCAGCCTTTTTTTTTTTTAAATCAAGGACAAAAATTCCCAGTAAAAAAAGTCAATTTTAAATGTCTCTGAGTGCCACTAGGCTCAAACTTTAGTATGTTTATGGAAGACAACTTTTTCCTGAAGTTTTGTGAGTGCTGCCTTTTTTAAAAATTCTGGATATTCAGCTACATAAACAACAGGACTGGTTTAGCAGCAAAAACAAGGCGCACCCTTTCCAAAGATTTAAGGGAAATGAAGTCGTACAAAGATAGCTGAGATTGTCGAATCACTGAATTGGTTCACCTCGTTTGTTTTCAGCCCGATGACGTCGAGGGGAAGGTTCGGGAAATCGTTCCTGCTGGGTTCACCTGCAACACCGATGACTTCATCTCACTGCTGGAGAAGGAGGCCAATTTCAAGCCCTTCGGCACACTGCTTCACGCATACACGGTCCACAGCGAGGAGGCAGGAGAACTCACGTACCAGATTCACAAGGTGGAAACAAAAAACAACAACAACAAAAAAATCATCAAAGCAAACCCACAAAGCCTTTTAGGTTTTAAAATCAGTTTTAGCGTAGACGTGTCTGTTTAATTTCCTGGGTTAGTCTTGCATCACACTGTCGCAAATGAGATTTAAACCTTTTTATTTTTGCTGCGTTTGCCCCCAGGCTGACATTACCTGCCCGGGATTCCGAGAGTACCACGAGCGCTTGCAGACCTTCCTCATGTGGTTCATAGAGACTGCCAGTTTCATTGACGCAGACGACGATCGTTGGGACTTCTTTCTTGTGTGAGTGCCCTCCTTAATTGACATCAACCCCCCGCGCACACACGCACGCACACACAGAGCTCTTCCCTACAGCCTTTATTGTGTCATTGAAAAACAAAGCCCCCCTTTGAGGCGCTTGTGACCAATTACCGTGCCAGTTTGATTATATTTCCCCCCGGTAGGAGAATTGTTGATCAGGCAAGAGCTTCCTTTGTGCCAGAAGGCCTTTTTCAGATTTTTTCAGGGGCAAGAGCTGAATTGAATACTGTTGTCTTTTGAAATGCTGAACAATGTCTTAACAGTAAAAAGAGCCTCTGCCAGTGTTTTCTTTACCCTGGCACCTATTAATGGTCACAATGGGGAAAATGGACTGAAGTGATTTTGAGGAGCTCAGCCCGTCCTCCAACCTCTTCTCTTCCTCTAAGTTGCAGTACTCCAATTAAGTGCATAATGTATTCAGGTTGCAGCAGGTGTACCAATCGGGGCGCTGGCTGCTCCAACATGCTGATGTCGGGGGGTTAGGGTGGGCACGGGAACAGAGAGGCTAAAATGGACACTGCATGGGAGCGTGCCTGTAATTGACCTGTTTTCCTTTGTGTTTTATCTGCAGATTTGAAAAGTACAATAAAGATGGGGAGACTCTCTACGCAACTGTTGGCTACATGACAGTTTATAATTACTACGTATACCCAGACAAAACCCGACCACGTGTAAGGTAATTGCCGGGGCAGCACGTGCCTTCCCATTCTTTTGTATGAGAAAGGAGTGGAAAATTATACATTTCTTTATCCTCTTCCCAAAGAGCCCAAATTACTGGCTTATATAGCCAACTATTCAACCAGATTTTGTTTCAGAACCAAACCAGGGTGATTTGTATCTGAAAACAACTTTATAGATAAGCATTTGATTTGATTTGATTTGTTGCATTGATGGATCTGTGTATTATTTTCTGCTTTCAATCAAAACGAATGTGTTCCTGCTGAGAAAAACAACAAATTCTGAAGAAACCTGTTTTCCCTTTTGGTCTTATATTTGCGTCTGTGTCTGACCTTTAACTAAACAGCCAAATGCTGATCCTGCCTCCGTTCCAAGGAGAGGGTCACGGAGCTCAGCTTCTGGAGGCAGTACACAGATTTTATTGCAGCCTGCCCAAAGTGCAAGACATCACAGGTGAGCATCTGGCTTTTTTTTTTTTTTTTTTTCTTTAAAAAGCAATTACTGTGTTGAAGAAGGTGGGATAAACATTTAATCTAAGATCCAGGCATCACCCACGAACAGTTTAAATGATTTTTCTCTGCAGTTGGTGGATCCAGACGGTGAGTTAATTTGGAGGGCTGGCTTGTATACCAGAATGTTCTCTATTGAAACTAGTTGGATCGAAATAGATGCTTTGCATGGAGACGGAGGGTGAATACTAAAGAGGCATGTCAGCTTTTTCTTTTCAGAATGAAAACCTTTTCAAGAAAGAACTTTAAAGTTTAGCAGTGAATAGGCAGAAGGTTCCTGCTAACAGTTCATCTGGCATTGAGGAGTAGTTTGCCATATTTCTACTTTAAAAAGTTTTAAACTGTGAAGTATATTGTTGTTTTAAACACTAAATGTCTTTCATTCCTCCCCTCCCCTAACATACATGGACTGAACCACACCATGTGTATCCTGAGGTGAACACTGTCTGCTCATTTGAGTCATATTGTGGTGTCTGTTCACAGCTGAAGACCCCTCTGAGAACTATGTGAAGCTGAGAGACTACGTGCTGGTGAAGCTTTGTCAGGGCCTGCCTTCCTTTGCTGCAGACAAGCTGCACCTTGGCTTCTCAGCTGACATGATCAAAGAGGCACAAGACAAGCTGAAAATTAACAAGGTGCTGTATGAGGGTGCAACTGTGATAACTTTGCAAATCAGTTTTATTAGTGAAGAAAACAAGGTTCAGCGATCTGTGTTATGCTTATTACCGTATTTTTCGGACTATACGTCGCTCCGGAGTATAGGTCGCACCAGCCAAAAATGCATAATAAAGAAGAAAAAAACATATATAGGTCGCACTGGACTATAAGTCGCACTTTTTTGGGGGGGGGGGGGGGGGGTTTGATAGAATCCGAGACCCAGAGCAGAAATTCCATCTTGAACGGCAATTTAAAATAATAATGGATTAAAGAACAGGACGAACACGGTTACGCCTACGTTATGCTAACGTAGCACATTCAGCTACATGACGCACAACGAACACGTGTTCGGTATGTTAACGTAACATTAAGTTATTCAGATAACCATAGCATAAAGAACATACTAACAAGTTAACCAAACCATCAATCCATTGAATTCTTCATCCTCGGTGTCACTTCTAAACAATTCCGTACACTCCGTAGACGAAGCGCCGCTTCCTCTTCTGTGTCGCGTTAGTCAGACTCGTCGTCAGCTGCAGTTCCAATTATTCCAGCCTTTCTTAATCCCAACAGGATGGTTTGTCACTGAAGCCCATGTTTTCTTGATCCATCCAATGACTTCCAGGAAAGTTGGGTGGCGCATTCTCCCAGTTGCCGTTAAGCTGTGCTCTCCATCCATCATCCACTGCGCCCACAGGTTACGCAAGACTGCCTTAAAGCTGCAGTTCACGGAGATGTCAAGTGGCTGGAGTATTTTGGTTCATGTGTTATAAATGTCACATATACGTCGCTCCGGAGTATAGGTCGCACCCCCAGCCAAACTATGAAAAAAAGTGCGACTTATACTCCGGAAAATACGGTACTTGTTTTTAAAGCAGTAAATAACATTATAAAAGTATTTATTTGTTGTTGTGTTACCTGAGGGTTGTGATGATTGCAAAAAAGTCTCTAAAACTAGACCTGCAATAAAATACTCTGTATGATGTCAGAGAGGGGGTATCCCCAATATGGTCATATCATGTCAACAGCCTCACACACCTACACAAACCTTCTGTTTGCAAGTGGCAGCAAATCAGAATAGATTTGTGTTGAAGGGAGAGGAGCTTAAAAACAGCTTGCTGCACCACAGTCCAGTGTCAGATATATACTGAGTATTCTTAACTGTGATTCATGCAGCAGTACTCTAGTAGAGAATAAGAATATGAAACTGCAGTAGCTTGAAGGACAGTGTTTCTAAACTAACTTGGATGCTTTACTCCAGCTCGATAGGCTCTTTTCTCCATAGTGTCTGGCTTTGTTGTTGTTTTCTATATTCACTTTATCCTGCGTCATATCGTAGCTTTGAATCTGTGAACTAAATGGAAACACTACTGGCTTTTCTCAAGAAAACCCTTTCTGGACCAGTTTACAGCCCAACCTGTGCTGCTTAGGACTTCCTGTAGCCATTCAGCTGGGAAGTGTGTTTGACTCCTGTTGAGGCGTGATGATTTATTTTGAAAGTAATTAAATGAAAATAATTATCTTGTTTTTGATTGTCTACAGAAACATGCCAGGCGAGTTTATGAAATCCTACGCCTCAGAGCAACAGACATGAGCGATGAAGAAAAAGCGAGAGAGTACCGCTTAGAGGTGAAGAAGAGGCTGTTTGGACCCTACAGGGTGAGGTTTTAATTTTCACAGCTTCGCCGTGGTGTACTTTACATGCCAGTGTGGCGTGGGTCAAAAAAGTGCCTGCAAAATGACATTCAAAGTGATTCTTTCATGTATTTGAATAAATCGGAATGTCAGCTTGTCTCTGTTGCTGTCAAACAGGAATCCAGTGTGCAGTCTTCCACCTTTTGTTAGCGTAACATTATAGCTATTCAGTGTAGGAAGAAAAATGGCCCGTGTACTGCATACACTTGATCGGCTTACAGTCCCGTATTGTCACTGTTTATTATGTTACCTTTTAAAACAGCAGAAAAATTGATCTTCAGTCCTGTGAAAATTGATAGAATACTAGTGCCGCATTGTTACAGCCACAATAGGGCGCACCAGGCGTCTGTGGTTTTGCTGCTGCTGGAGCTTTTTTCTATTCAGGCACATGTCATTAGTCAGGATTTGCATTTCTTTGAGGGGAAATAATTTTCATGAAAGTGTGTTTAAAGCACTTTGTCAGAAAGCTGCTACTATTCAGAATTCACTCCTTTTCATTTGCTTCTTATCAAATGGTTTCTTGATGTTTTTTGAGTTTGAGAGACTGAGCGAACAGAGTATCGAAAATGTCCTAATTCTGCGCCTCGGGCTTGTCAGTGGGAAATGCTGTGTATATGCACCAGAATAACTCTGCTTCCTGTTTGCCTTGTGACATTTTATGTCTGAGCTGCTCGCTGAGAATTTTGCATACTATCCATTAGAGGCTTTGCTGTCATCAGGGCAACCGCACATCTCAAAGAAAGGCAGAATCTGACATGGAAAAGAATTGTGGTGAAGTGAGAAGGAGGAATTCCTTGGGAGAGTGGCAATGAAGGATCTGGTGGCCAGATGCAGAGCCAGATTTTCCTTCCCTGAGGAGATTTTGCATTTCGTTAGCTGAATGGCAGAGGCCACTGCTCTGTGAACATGGAGGGGGGATTATACGTTTCTGCTCTTACCGCCAACTCCCCAGTGACTTTGTCTGCATGCATGTGCGTGCAGGTTTTTCACACAGCCGATTAGGCTCCACGATATAAGGGAAAATCTGTGATAACACTTTTCAATGTGGCGATATGGTGTTACTGTAGCCTTTAACAGGTACACTGATAACAGATCCCCAATCACTGTGTGGCCTCTGCCCAATAAATAAAGAAATAAAATACATTTTTTTTTCCAACATGCTTTTATTGTGTCACCTGCCGAGAGGCAGGGAGACACTTAGGGGCCACTTTTCCGTCTGTCCGCCACGCTTTCAGTATCTCACTAACCGTTCATGCTCAGAAATGGGCAGTGATAAGTTTTACTTATATTTCTGGTATCGAGTCATATAATGATAATTATTGGTTATTAATTTGGGGCATAAAAGCGGCATGGTCGTTAGCACTGTTCCCTTACAGCAAGAAGGTTGTGGGTTTGAATCTATCTTGACCAGGACATTTCTGTGTGGAGTTTGCATGTTCTCCCCCTGTTTGTGTGGGTTTTCTCCAGGTACTCCAGTTTCCTCCCACAGTCCAAAGACATGCAGTTAGTGGGGTTAGGTTAATTGGTGATTCTAAATTGCCCATAGGTGTGAATGGTTGTCTGTTATCCCTGTGACCTGACCAGGGTGTACCCTGCCTCTCGCCCTATCTCACTGGGAAAAGTGGAAGAAAATGGATGGATGGTTATTAATGTAGAAGATAATAGGTTGGCTGAAGTATATCTCCATGTTGTATAGTATTCAACTTGTAGAGCTACAGAGCGTTTATGCCTCGTGTTTGTTTTCTAGTTTTAAGATTCACGTTTAAGTATCGTTCGCCGTTGTTAGGACAGCGGAGAGAGTAGACAGAAAAATGTGCAGCAAATGGTTTGGGATGGACTGGATCCCAGGCCCCTGCAGTAAGGACTCTTGCCTTTGCTCCACTGGTTGCGTATCAACCAGGTGACGCTGTAGCAGCACCCGAAAATCAGTTTTGCACTTTGTTTAGTATGTTTTTTTTTGGTCCATAGCCACTACTATCTTCAGGAATAACTGTTTTAGAGTTATGTAGAATATTTTCTCATATAATTATGGAAATAAGCCAGTTGAGGTGGTTTGGATATCTGACTGGGATGTCCCCAGATGCCTTGTTATTGAGGTGTTTTGGGCATGTTTTACCTGCAGGAGGTCCCTGAGTAGACCCAGGATAGAGATTGGGAATGCTCCCGGGACTCGGACTCAGATAAGCATCAGAAAATAGATGGATGGATGATCATCATTGTTCACGTTTTTTGAGCTATTTAACTGCTGTAAACGTCTGCTGTCTTCTTCTGTCATAAGGAGGATTTCAGACGCTGTTTGATGGATTACTGTACACTAAGAACCCTTTATTAGAGAGTAACTCATTTTCTATCTTTCTAATAATGAACTATCCAGTCAAAACTGTTAAAGCCATTGATAAAAGGATGTGTGCATGTGTGTGTGCCTGCGTGCGTACGTGTGTGTGTGTGTGTTAGTTACACAATAAAGATGAAATAAAGAGATTGCTCCAAATACTAGAAGGAGTAGCATATACAAGAAGGACTTTAATAGAGTCTATTTTTCTGATATTTAATCAGTTTAAAAGCTCAAGCAATAAAAGTTTTTCATATAAACACTGTAATTAGAATAAAGACTCGGATCCATTGAAGTTTAAGTCTGTTTGGGTGGCAGAGGGGTAAAAAAAAATGAAGGTCTCTTCATAAATCAGGAGAAAATGATACTAAGTAAACAATTTAAACTGATTACTTTCTGGCTGCCGTCTTTCTTCTCTATGCCAGACGGCAGCTTTTAAAGCTGAACTGTTCCTCTGCAGAGAGTTTGTCTTAAAGAATCAAAACCAAGACAATAACTGCAACTGCTATGCTGAAAAGACGCAAGTGCCTTCTTCAGGGAGCCAATCAACCACATACATAAGAAATGGGAATGCTTTTGATCTTAAATCTGAAATCAGTTGAAATCTGAAGAATTTGTACATGCAGCCTCAGCCACTGATTTGTTGTTTTTTGTTTTGTTTGTTTGTTTGTGGGGTTTTTTTTGGTCATTTATTTTGTGCAGAAGAATCAGAGGGAGCTGGCAAAGATGAGGAAGTGCCTACGGCCAGAGGAGCTGGTGTCCCACATGAGTCAGATGGACACTCAGACGCAACACGAGGAGCTGGAGAAGAGTTACCAGGTCGTTGTGGAGGACTACAGGAGAATCATTGAGAGGCTAGCATCACAGGCCTGATCTGACTGAGAGGCTCCTGGCCCGGAGCGTACCTGCTCCCACGTCACCACAGACTTTTGCGGCAGCCAAGAAGATACTCTCTTGATGCAGCAAAAAATCACTGTTTTAATTGCAGAGTGTCACAAATGTATAGTAGCTGGTGATAGGCTGCAGTAGAAAAAGGCCTTTCTGTTTCCCAGCTGATGTTGATACAGTAGAGGTGAGTAGTGCAGCCCGAGGGGGAGGCTTCCTGTTTTTCATGTGTTTAATCACATTGTGTGACATGAAGTGAATTGTAATATTTCACAGGTGATCAGAGGTACACTGTCCTGCAGAGAAACCCTGCTTCTTCTCCATCATAGACATTTTTTTAAAGAGCTTTTGTCAAAACAGTTCCCAGTGTGTGTTTTGAAGCACTTCATACTGAAAATAAAAGAAAAAATTGTTTTTTGTATTTTTGGTGTGATTCTTGTCATTGAGAAGAAAATAAAACAGAGCAACTGAGTTTTTGCTTTGGTGACTTAGGTATTCTTTCTTTTTTAATTCAGCATGCAGACATGATATGGTGCTCAAAAATACAAACAGTTAAAAAGAAACAGTTTACCAAAGAAGGGGATATTTTTGAAAGTTACAGCAAAATGAGCAAACAAAAAAGAAAGCAGACAAAAGTTAGTTGTTAAAGAAAGGATATATAAATGTGTGGAAGTCACAAAAATTCTTTAATTGCTCCCTGTACCAATAATAAAGCAGATTATGCTGATTTAAAAAAAAAAAAAAGACCCTCTTTGGTTGGCCAACCTACAGCACATACACACATATTACTGCCATAAACCTGCCTCTTCATGGAAGTGATTTCTTTCAAATAATTCACACATTTAAATAATGGATTCTTAAATATATGCAAATTTTGGGCGTGAACACTAACAGGTGGATGTCAGCATAGGTGTATCTATATGGCGTCACCGCTGCTAAATTAAGTAACTGTGGTGTTGCTGTATTTTAGCGCCCTTTAATGGGATTATTTGGCAGATGTTTCGGCCTCATGTGTCGTTAATTGTTCTAACTGTGCTGCAGTTTTGGTGAGTAAAATTCTAGTATTTTGTTTACATGTTAATAACAAGGTGTCCTTATCTAACTAAGCTTGTTAGCATCAACTGATAATGTTAGTGCTCGACACTTAGGTCTAAATAAGATCATCCAGACGTCAAGATTGCAGCGCCGCAAATCTACTAGCACCTAGCTGTTTTATAGTGTAGTTTAAAATTGATCTCATGCTCATTTTCAGCGCAATATACTCATACTTGGACTCTACTAAAATCTACAAGATATTTTAGCTCCTTTCCCTTTAAAGCAACTTTCTTCTGATTGGCTAACCCTCGCAGAAATTAGGTTTAAGGACATCCGCTCTATTTGACATCATGCAGATCCAAGAGTAGAAAAAAACTGTGACACAGAGCATTTAGAGCAATGTGAAGCCGAGTTTTTTGGCTCACAGGTATCACTTCTGCATATGCTGACAGGAGGATCTGTGATGTGAGTGTGCAGCATTGTGACAGTGTTAACAAGACATGAAAAGCATGAAGGTCTGCTTTAAGTATTGATGGAAACAGACTCTCCACTGTTTCTTCACTGTGCATGTTTTCAGAAGGGGCCTTTATCAGCTAAATAATTGTTTTTCAGACCTTTAAGCAATTCCTCCCAGTTTTCAGATTACAGCTCTGTTCTTCTTGGTTGCAACTCTTAATTGCACTTGTTTATCTTCAGCTTTGAAACAAAATAGAAGGGTGCAGTCAGCATTTGTGTTATCATGCCCTCCCTCATCATACTCTTATGCTCAGTAGTGATGTCCTTGGGAAGCTGTTTCCGCCCTTTAAATGTGTCATCAGTGTAACTTAGTAAAGAGAGTTAACAACAGCCTTTATACTTGTGTAAAATTTGCAGTTTTTGTCTATAATGCCATATCATAGATCACAACTTGCCTGATTAATTCATTTTCCATTATGTGTTGGGCATATTTTATCCGTGTAAGGGGGGCAATTTTTGACCAGGCACCCTCTCACAGCTAATGCAACTTCTGATTGGTGCTGATGTTGAGTGTTGAGACTAATGAGTATTATGCTTTTCAAATTGAAAACCTTTGTGCCACTGTATTGCCCCCGCTTGTGCAGATCACTGTGATGAATACCCATCATACTTTAAAATACTTTAGCACATTGTCGCTAAATGAAGGCTGCCAGGTCAATTTTCAATTTTTTCCCCCCTCTCCTCTTGAAACAAGACAAAACCTTGGAACCCTTCACATCCTCTAATTCAGACTGATTGAATCCACTCATGGCCACGAGGGGCCTCATCTGACTGTAGTTTTCTCTGCTTTTTCTGCTGTGAGTGCGCATTTTACATTGCACTGCACAAGCTCAGCCGACTGACCTGCCAGTGGGAAGTGGCAGTATTGTTTAGTGAGTTTGCATGCTGTCTCATTAATTCCACTTTTAGACATTTTCAGGCTTTCAAACAGGATGCTCACACACCTACACCTTCACAGATCTGATGGCCAAGGGCTCAGCTGCTGTGGATGTGGCTGGTTTGGAGGATCTGCAGGCCCTTGCGCAGTTGTCAGAAGGGTGTGAAACCTCATTTGACCCTTTAGACCACACAGTTGAGTTTAGAAAAGCTTAATTATGCTATCCTGGAACTGATGCCTGTGGCATGTCTGCAACCATCATGGCACAATATAAAAGAGACTGATTTAGTAGAAAGAAAATTGTGGCATGTTGAGAAATGTGCATTTTCACCTTCTCACAGCAAGTTAGACCAAGTGCATCAAAATCCCGCTTAAAAAACAAAATCCTGACCAGGAAATGTTCCAGTCACAGCTGCTCCTTTTTATTGCTGGTTGGTGAGTTTTTTTGTCTTTAGATAGAGCGACGTGCTGCCGATGACCTGCTGACATTCAAACTGAGCATCAGAATGGGAAGAAAGGGGAATTTGAGTGACTTTGAATGTGTTGGTGCCAGACTGGCTGGTCTGAGTGTTTCAGAAACTGCTGATCTACTAGGACTTTCCTACACAACCATCTCTAGGGTTTACAGAGAATGGTTGGAAAAAGAGAAAATATCCAGTGGGCGGCACTTCTCTGAGTGAAAATGCCTTGTTGATGCTAGCAGTCAGAGAATGGCCAGATTCCTTCAAGCTGATAGGAAGGCAACAGTAACTCAAGCAACCACTTGTTAAAATCAAGGTTTGCAGAAGAGCATCTCTGAACACACAACTCATCGAAATCAGGCCAGCTTTCGAGGCTACAGCAGCAGAAGACCACACCGAGTGCCATTCCTATCAGCTAAGAACAGGAAACTGAGGCTACAGTTTGCACAGGCTCACCAAAATTGGATAACAGAAGATTTGAAAAATGGTGCCTAACCTGATGAGTCTCATTTTTTGCTACAACATTCAGATGGTAGGGTCAGAATGTTGCGTAAACAACATGAAAGCATGGATCCATCCTGCCTTGTATCAACGGTTCGGGCTGCTGGTGTTGTAACGGTGTGGGGGATGTTTTCTTGGCACATTTTGGGCCCTTTAGTACCAACTGAGCATTATTCAAACACCACAGCATACCTGAGGATTCAGGTTCATGACCGCACTCTAATCATATTCTGATGGTTTCTTGAATATGACATTGAGTTCATTGTACTCAAATGGCCTCCACACTCGCCAGAACTCGATCTAACAGAGCACCTTTGGGACGTGGTGGAACGGAAGATTCACATCATAGATGTGCTTGTGTTTAGAGTCAAAAGTTGCTGATTAATCAATTAGTAGATTAATCATTTATTGGTTTAGATTATTTTTTCAGGTGAGGTTTCAATAATCACTTCTTCTCACTTAAATGATAACAAAATTGATAATCTTTTGGTGCTGGACTGTGGGTCACATTAAAAACAACAACAACCAAACCCCTACTGAATTACTGAAACTCTTATTAACTCATCTTGGAATATACTTATATTTTATAGACCAAACATTTGATTCATTGAGGAAATAGATGGCAGACTGATAATGAAAATGATCATTAGTATTTCATCACTTCTTATATGATCACCACAAAGAATGCTATTCATGGGAGTTTAAAATAAATTTTGGTAAACAAAACTATTGGATAAAATCAGCTAATTTGTATTGTTTTCTTATTGTCAGTCCAACTGGAACTTAATTATTTTTTTTTAAAAAAAAGGGTCAGATTACGAACCTTCCCGTGTTTTATTAATGAAGTGAATTTTTATGTTGAAATCTTAGTATTTCAGGTATCAGGTATATGTTTTGAAGCCACGTGAGCTGTCAGACTATATAGACTCAAAGCCATCATAGTCCAGGCTAACGTGCGGTATCCAACATTTCTATTCCAGTTTATTCACCCTCTGCAGTCTATCAGCCACTCGGGTGCAGTGAATTGAAAT
This sequence comes from Archocentrus centrarchus, assembly GCF_007364275.1. Lineage (NCBI taxonomy): Eukaryota > Metazoa > Chordata > Actinopteri > Cichliformes > Cichlidae > Archocentrus > Archocentrus centrarchus. The sequence continues at coordinate 18,000,210 of NC_044366.1, forward strand.
CTGAAGCAGGCAGTGCACTTTCTGCCGGAGTTGAAGCTATTACGGCGGATCCAGCCGTGGGCCCTCAGTTGCCATGCTTTTGTAAGGGGGGATACAGCATGTCTGCGTCAGAGTGGAGATGTGGGAGGTTGATTTATGTCTGAAACTCTCAGGGGTTTCAGTCTCCCCTCTCTCACTTTTTATATTTCACCAGATATGGGATTGGGGTCGGGGGGTGGTTGGGGGGTGGGGGGGTGGGGTTGGGTGATAGGCATGCATTAATGTTTGCATATCCTTGCTGCTCTTGATCATGTTTAATCATGCAAATAATTGCATGTAACCTGCATTAAAGCAGGCGGAAAGGCTTATTGCCAGTTCTTCTGTAAAATAACAACAACAGTATCAAGCTTGACTTGAATATTTAGTTTCACCTGTTGGCATTTGTGCTACTGTTACCTTATGGCGCCTCCACCTTTCTCCACTGAGGCAGACAGTCAGGGAGTTTGGACTGGAGCCCAGCTGTACTGAAGGACCTGCTGAATATGATACCTGTGTGGAGGAGCTCCAGCATCTTAGCCCCCAGGTTCCCAGGAGAGAGCTGGGGAGGAAAGTTGGAGTCCCCCTCACGCCTCACCCCTCTCCCACCACTGCTGCTTTTCTTATCGCGTATCCATTTCTTTTGTGCTCCTTGGTTACCCACATACCCCCAGGCTACTGAGCCCCCTCGTCACCGTCAGTGAACCTGGCCAGTCTCTTTTCTCTGCTAAATGAGTCCTCTTTAAGATAATGTTTGATGCGTTGACAGCCAGAACCAAAACACTGTAAAGGAAACCGAGTTTGACATCTTTTAATTGTGCGTCAGAAAGCGCATATTGTGGTTTCTTGGGCTGCTTTCAGATCATGCTGCTGATATGGTAATTTGCTCAAGTGAAGGATGTGATGAAAGTGGTGCTGTTGATGGTTTTGTAGCAGAAGTCCCCAGAGTCCAGTCGGCTGGTTCCCCTCTCCTTAAACATGACGTGATTCGTTGAGCAGTGCAGATTTAAACGGTGTTTGTTTCATTAAATCATCTTTAGTGTCAGCAAATTTGAAATGAGCAGCAGCAACAGTTGAAAAGGTTTTTCACACGGGGAATCTTTAATGTCCACGAGTGTTCATTATGCTGCAGAACAAATGGCATCAGATGAATAAATCCCAGGAAGCTGACAGTGGTTTTTCCAATATTCATGGTAATTGATTTCCATCTGCGTAGGACCAGAGCTTGTGGTTGTGATTACATGTGTCGGCTAAATGAATTGGGATCATGATGCACTTCAAATCAAGCGTGCTTTACTCCGGGTTTCTATTTAGATGACATGAAAATGGATCAGTTGGTGTACATAAAGTGCTGGATGTTGTTGTCATGATTGACAGCCCCATGACGAGGCTTGTTATTTTTGTCACAAGCGATGCATGTTTGCAGAATAATCTTCTTTATAGCCTCATAAAGATGATGCAGCTTATTGAAAGGCTTAATTTATCACATTGTTTTTAATCCTCCTCTCTTTCTGTTGCGCTCGTTTTAATTGACTTGAGCAAATGCAAATGACCCTATGCTTTTTAAACATTATCACACTGACTGGAACCTGCTGTGGCATTCGGTTTTCATTTACTCCATTTGTGGTACCAAAATATGACATAACAGCATCTAGCAGGAAGTTGGGCTGTTTGTTGGAAATCCACGGAGGACCAATTTTCAGCGTGTGTTTTAAATAAAAATTAGTTGTGAGTAATTATTAGATGGAAGAACGGGAAACATTCATGTGTCAGTGTTATGCACAGCATGGAGAATTTAATTGTTAGTTATTCCTATAAAAAAAAATCAACATTAACTGCAGGCTTTATGTTTTGATCTGCACATGAATGGCCCCCTTGACTAAGCTGCTATTTCCTAAGAGTGCCTTTCTTGTGCTGCAGGACCTGGCTGAGTATTAATCTCTTAAATGAGCCATGCTGTGGAGCTGGATGAACATGTGCTTTTCTAGATGTAGTTTTCTAATTTAAACGGTCCCATTAGGCTGTAATTGTTGCTATCTGAGGTTGGGACAGAACCGTGTGGGAGGCGAGGGAGAAGTCAGACAGAGATGGTATCGGGGCCGAGGAGACAGGAAGCCTCTGTGTAATCATGTCAGGTTGGAGATCAGGGCCGAGATCAAGCCGAGCGGGCTGAACTCCACTTGTGTTCTGCTGCGGCGAAGCTTCAATGTGACTGCTGTGCTGATGTGAACGTGTCTTTGTTGTTTCCACAGGAGACTCGGTTTCACCTGGGTGTTTACGTGTTGGAATGCTTTAAACTTTGATGGCGCTGTTATAGATTTGATATGCAATTTGCACCTGAGGGGATCGGTGGTTAGTTTATGTTAAAACAGGGGAAAAGGGAATGGTGGCTTTTTGGAATAACACCGGTAGGGGCTAAACATGTGAGGACAGGTTGTTTCTGGGCGGAGGTTATGGGGGGGGGGGGGGGGGGGCAGATTCTTGTTTGATGCTGTCAGTTTAAACAACTTCCCAGAATTTAACTAGTTGAATTGGACAACAACAGTGGTATGAAAATCCCTAAGAAGGTTCCCAAATCTAGTCACAGCATATTCAAAATCAGTAGCGAAGTGTAATCAGAAGAATTAAACAAACACATATGAAAGGTTTTTTTTTTTTTTTGTTTTTTTTTTAAGTGCACTAAACACAGTAATGCATACCCTGCAGTGGTATGAGGAATGCTTGGTAAACCTTACAAGAATCACTTCAGTGGATAATGGGAAGAGTGTATGTCAGTCACAATGCGATACCAAAGCACTCCCAGGACCTGAAGCACTGCAAAGCTCTCGCTGTGTTTGTTCCATCTGAAGTCAAGCTTACTAAGTAAATAGGAATGCTGCACACAGAGCCACGCTGACATTTGCCAGATGCTCGGTGCTAATTAGGGCCAAGTATTCCCCCTCGGATGGAGTGTGTGAGAAACCGTAAGTGCACTGCTGGCCGACCTGTAAGACCTGACTGGGGAGGAGTTCTGAAAATGCTTGAAAGTAAACTCAGGATTGTTATTCAGAGCAGGAATTTGTTAGTTCTGTTTTCTTTTACAAGGAGAAGTGCACGAGTTTTATTTGATGTAAGCTACCATGTCTCAGTGCTGAAGCTCAGGGTCTCCTAGAAGCTCCACTGAAATGCACAAACTGATGTTATGCTGCCTCTTGACTGATTTAAGATAATTTTTTGCAGTGCAGTGCTGCCTGTGGGGGTGAGCCACAGCAAAATACAGGTGCTGAAGGGAAAAAATGCCTTCACCTTGTTGCAAGTTTGCCCCAGTTAGCAGCTTATAACCCTCCAAATTATAACATTTTATTATCTAGCGTACACATTTTCAAGTCTACCACGTCCAACCATAATCTATCCACAGATAGATATCCAAAGAACTGTTTCTACCTTCTGCCCACCTCCTCCTCCTCCACCCCCAGAATGATCATGATGATGATGGTGGTGGTGGCGGTGCATTAAGCAGGAAGTGAAAGCAGACCTGAAAGCTCCAGCCACCCACAGACCCACCCTTTACCTCTCCTAACCCTGCTCTTCCAGGCTGCAGCATGGCTCTGTGTCCTGGCTCCTGTCCAGGCTCTGGTGCTGTGATGGGGAGGGTCACGGTTTGTGTCTGACCCCGGGCCTGCATGTTGGATGTTGTTGTTATTATTAGAGCTCCTTGCCCCCCGGGCAGGCGGGCGGTCCCCAAAGCAAGAGGAACTGCTGGGCTCTGGAGAGGCTCTAGACCTGGAGAACAGCTGTGCTGGTTAGAGGCTGCTGGGGTCCCCTGGGAGGGTGGAGCGGTGGTGGTGGTGGTGCGGGGTTTCTGCACCAACCCGCCAAGAGGTGCAACTGTTTTTTTTTTTTTGTTTGTTTGTTTGTTTGCTTTTTTTTTTTAATGCAGACTCACTGCACAACCTTGTCATACACTGACCAAGGCACAGTAATGGGCACACTGACTAATGCACTAGGGGCAAAGATGGTAACAGGAAGCATGCAGTATGTTACAGTACATGTAAGTAATGACTTTAGAAGCTTTGACCTCAAAACTAGGGTGTGGAATATGACTTTAGACTGTGGAAAAAGATAATATCTCAAGATAGGCTGTTTTAACTTAGTAAGAGCAGTGGTTCCCATTCTTTTTTTTCTTTTTTTTTTAAAGATCTGTTGGCCTGTGACCCCCAGTTGAAACAATATGAGCAACAAACAGAGCAGGCTCTGGATCTAAATAGAGAGGAAGTGTCTTAAACCTGCATTCTTTTGATTATACAATAATATGGGACAACTTCTCTACACAAAGAAGTCTGATAGTATGAGAAAATGACCCAAATTCTCAGATGATCTATTAATACTTCCCTAATATGTTCTCATTCTCATTATCTAGTTTAGTTATAGTTAATACAGCATTAATATCACTTTGAAAAGGATGTTCCTATTTAGAATAAAACAGAAAATAAAGCAGAGTCTGCTTTAGAATGTGGCTATTGTATAATAAACAAGTTGTTACTGTGTTACTGAGCGTGCAGTGTCCTTGGTTTCTCAGTCAGATCCACTCCTTGCTCGACCTAGATGGCAACGGACAAACTGCTCAGTTCAAGGAGTTTACAGCCTTCTGTCATGGTGGCTACTTAATCATCCAGCCGATGATTGAACCACAAAATTTTTACTCTGCCGATTGTTTCACAAGTGAAAGTTTTCAAAGGATAAAAAGCAAAATTACAAAGATGCCTGTCTTGTGTGATGTGGACTGAAACCCATTTGTGGTCCTGACTTTGTTTGGGAACTACTGTTTAAGACCTTTATGAGCAATGCTTTTTTTTTATAATGTTGGTATTTTCTATTCATTGTTTTTGCAATAATCTCATGGAGTCCTTTAATTAAAAAAAAAAACATCATTTCATATTTACTTGTGGCCTATTTGTTTGTATTGAACAGGTGCTGCTCGGTGTATGAGCTCCTTTATTTTGAAAATGCATTTTTAAATGTTTCCTGTGTTTTATATATGCTGTATAATTCATATAATACAGAGAGAATTTTTATTTGTATAAGCCATTAGGTGGTTTGTGAATGAATTACAGCCATAAGAGGCCAAAGGGTATTTAAAAGACCACCTTCCCTCTCTCTGCCATCTTAATTCTGCCTATTCTTGGCAGGTCTGGGGGTGGGGGGGTGGGGGGGGGGGGGGGGGGGCTTCTAACTGTGTAAATAGCTCTGGAAATTGCGTGTGGCCTTTGACTGTCTCTGTAATTGCGAGCCTCTTGCAGTATTTTGCTTGGCAGTCTGAGAGGTTAACCCCTGAGGGCTAGAGGCCTGAAGCGCTCCGTCTGACTGGCAGAGGGCTCCTCAAAGCCCCACTTGTTCACCTCCCTGCCTGGGCAGCTCTAAGCCACCGCTGATCCTCTTCTGGGCGAGAGGGAGAGTGGGAGGCTGCCTCATTTTGCAGTGAAGCTCTGAAGGTTGAAGCCTGGAGTGTTAACAGAAACCTCAGCCCGCCTGGGTGCACCTGGGACGGCAGTAGCTCTCATAGATTTGTCACCTCTGCTAGAGAGCGTGGCTAAGTTTGGGCTTTTAGCGTAATCAGATTATATGGATGCTGGTGTACTAAGTGCTTGATCAGTTTCCCCTAAAAACCTTTTTCCCATATTCCCATGAAATTGTAAATGTGGACTGTAGTTCCAGTTAATTGTGTGCAGATGGATGCACCTGGTTTTATTATATTGAACGGGCGCTTGATGCAGTTGTGCACTTAAATTTCAATTTATCAATTTTTACAATGTACCACTGTTGATTTACAAAATACATTTGGCATCACTGACAAATATCAGGAGAGACGGATTAAGAAATTAAATGCTGAGTATTTGGAAATGGCCAAAAATAATGTTGTGTTAAATTGATTTGATCTTAATTCTGCACATTAATCCTCTGTTTGGAACGTCTTCATCTCAGAAGAATTCAGGGTTCACGCCGGGGATTTGTGTTAAAGGTGCAGTCTAAACTGTCTGCTGTGATGGATGATGTTGCTGGATGAAATGGTCTGTAAAGATGCCGCCTATTCTGGAGTCACAGCAGAAACTGTGGAGAGAGAGAGGGAAAAAAAAGACAGCATGTGCAGCAGTTTTGCCTCCTCGGATTCCCACATTGTTCTTGCCAGCTCTGCTCCCCCTGGGCCTTGAGAACGACTCGCTACACCCCAGACAAAAGTACACAGGCAGAAAAGAAATATCAAGGCACAAAGGCTCTTTATGTAATGCTGTCAAGCTGCATTGATTTTTGTTTTTTTTTTTTCTTCCTGTATATTTGACAGACAACATAAAATCGTTGCTTCATGTCATGTCAAGCTGGGCTTCGGAGATTGCATCGGCTCTACCAATACCATTCAGTCCTTTGGAAGAGATAGTTCTTGGTCTATACTTTGTGGAGAGACTGTGAGTAATTCATTTGTGTGAACTCTGAATGTGTTTGTTGCCTTTACACAGTGACACATATACAAACCGCTTCACAGAAAGCAAACCTCAAATCTGTGAGTTTGTTCACTGGACCACAAAGCAGTGGGTTGTGCAGCGTCTGAGGCCTGGGTCTGTTTTATCAGTTGGACTCTGGATGGATGAATTCAAGGGCTGAAGCAGGAACGGGGTGCTGGTTTGTCCCTGGGTTCTTGTGGAAGATCAGCAGCTGTGTAATCAGACCCAGCTCTGACCCTACCTGTCCGGACGTTCCTCCAAACCCTCCATCATGTCCCAATGTCACGCACATGCTGATGAATCGCAGGTCGCGTGCAACCTCTGAGCTGGTTTGACCTGCAGTCTGATTTAGTGAGGATAAGACATAACTGCCAACACTGTCGGGACTTCCAGGGAATACAGTGCATTATTCTTTCCCCTTAGCATTCATCAGGGGTTTATTTAAACTCTGCCTGATTTATAGCAGATCTGTGGACGCTCAAGCTGTCCAATAAAGAGACAGATAATGAGGCCATCATAAAAACAAACTTCACTACAGATCGGAGGCATTTTTAGTCCACATAAGAGTGCCACTTTTTCAATTTAACAAGCGACTGCTGTACATGAAAGTATGTGTTATGCATATTATGCAAAATTAGCTCCAACTAAAACATGTCAGTGAACCACTAATGCAGTTATACATATAAACTTTATGGGAAAAGAGCACAACTGGGTTCTGGTGAAGCAGTTGAGTGCAGAAAGGGGTGTCAAGTTTTCAGGCTAATAAAACTGTATACAGTTCAAAAGGATTAATGCTTTCATTTTATTAAATTTTTTAGGCCAGTTATGTTACTCGAAAATGTCACTGCCATAATTATTTTATGCAGTTATAATTGGTGGTCTTTGGGCTTAATTGTGCTTTAGCAAGTTTATTTGTTGAGATAAAATGTATCTTTATTTTCTAAATGCTTAGTACTGCAAATAGTTAAACTGAAGTCAGTATAGTGGAGTGTTCGATTACCAATATGTTTAAATCTGTAATCAAATGCCAAACTGCATCAGCTTCCTTTAAATCAGAAGTCCAAAAGACAGTTATGTCTATAATTGGTCACAATAGTTACCATCTACATGGACTTACCTGTTTTATCCTTCACTATTTGATTCAGTGTCTACTTCTTTTTTTTTTTTGGTTAATGCAAATTTAACATTTTCTTTTCATTGCAATTATGTCATGCATTATGAATGTTTTTTTCCTTTCATGTACTGTTGTACTTTTTACTGTAGTAAAAATATGATTTAGGGCTTTTTATCTATCACAATAATGATATTATTGTAATATCTTTAGAAAACAAAATATACTAATATTGCTGTCAGTAAAACTCATATTTAACTTTGTTTATTGGTTGTTTTGTCTCAATTTTGGCAAATAAATGTATAATATGAGTATAGGGAGTTAGAGACTTAACTGTACAAAAGCATAAAAAAAGGATGCTTGTGTGATATATTTGTTTGCCATCATGATATCAGCAAATAATTTAAAAAATATCACTGTTATCTTTTAGTACTGGTATATTGCAACACCAGTATAGTAATTAATAATACTTTTAATACTACTACAACTGCTGCTACTACTACTAGTACTACAACCGCTACTACTACTACTAATACATTCTAATATTATTACTTTTACTCAAGTGAGGATCTGGGTACTTCTTCCACCTCTGCCCTCTGATAAAGAGCCCCAGTGTGTGCTCACATGGTTTATCTGATGACTGAATGTGACACAATGGACGGAGCAGCCAGTGTGGAACATGTGGATGCTCTGTGGTCCCTGTTGAGAACACTAAGCTCTGTATTTGCCCTCCTCTTGCTGAGTATAACAGCCTCTCCAGTCCAGGTTAGGAGTGGGGCTCCCTGCAGCTGCTGTCTCTGAGGCTGATTAGTGCAGTGATGAGCGAATGGAGGCCGAGGGGGGGGCACACACACACACACACACACACACACACACACACACACACACACACTATGAAAGGGTTAAGCAGCCGGTTAGGGAGGAGACCTGCTCTGTGTCCAGGATGTTGAGTGCTGCAACACGATGGTGTGCTGTTACACTGCATGAGGCCTCAGCTCCACTTGGGGTTCTGATTGGGTCTGTAAGATCACAACAGCTACAACACTCCCCCCAACCTTGCCACCCCCTCCTCCCTGAGGGTTTCTCTCTCCACATCCTCCCTGTTGATTATCACCACTGCCAGAGCTGACTCTTGCACTCCAGCTGCTGTCCACACTCTGGCTCTGGGGCTAATTTATCCAGGCTGCATGGAGGGAGAAAACTTTCTCACACAGTACCGAGAAGCCAAGCTGCTGCAAACCAAAACCATAGCGTGTTGCCCTCAGTGCAAACCACCATCAACAACTGCTGTTTGCCTTTCTGTCAGGCTTTCCCTCGTGGTGCATTTAAACAATATCCAGAGCTACAGATGTTCAGAACAAGTCCTGCTGGAAATAGTTCATCAGTACAAAATAGACAGTCGAGGTTTCCCTGCAGACCAACATGTGTTGCTTTCTGCAGGTGTTTCCTCTGAGCAAAGCCAGGGCAGAGTGCTGCCTTCTCTGACCAAAAGGCTGACTTTCAGCAGTCATCTTCAATGTGAAACTCAACCCTTAAGCTCTTAATATAAAACACCCATACAACATCTCACTAGCTACTGTATATCAAAGCATTGTGTGCTTCCTTCACAGACATCAATGATGTTGGGAGGATTGTTGATTTCTTTTTCCAAGAAAGCAGACGGACAAAAGTGAACTGGAGTTTCTACCTGAATTGCTATTTCTGCATTAGGGATTTTCAAGTTATTTTCAAGTCATTGTTATTTGATAAAAGTGTATGCTGAATAATTCACACATAAGACAGAGCTACGAAAACATCTATTTGACTTTGTGAGGCTGTGAGGGAGAAAAACATAGTAATTGACCAGTCAAACAAGTGACTTTGGAACAGGACAAAAGAGGTGGGACTAAAAGAAGAAAGAAATAAAACGCTGCCTTCAGGCTTCTGACGGAAATTTGAATTTGAAACGTTCCTTGCGGAAAGTGCTCCTGTTATTGAAGGTGTCTTGTCAAATCTGTAATTAATTTCTAAATAACTATGAGAATGGACTTTAAAGACTTATCATGGGAGATATTTGGGCTTGCATGTGCGTTTAACTCTATGTGACAGTCAATAATTCAAAAAACGTGCACACCATAAAGATTAGGTCTTTTCTCTGCCCTGGCATATATCCATAAGCCACCTGGACATAGGCCAGCAGCTCTCAGAGTGTAGCCTCGTCTTACTTGTGAGTCCTTGCCTAAGCTGTATTATATGAGTGCTGATGGGGAGAGTCCTCTGTCAGCCTGCGGGGCTCCGGTGTCTCTCTGCTGTCAAGAGTTGCACAAAAAGGGTAAGATATGGCTCCACAATCCCAGCCGCTGCCCCCCTCAGCTCACCATGTTAAGTGAGAGCATTGTGACTGAAGACCTGCGCTCATCTTCATGTACAGTTCCTTTTCTTTTTTTTTTTTTTTTGTCTCTTTCTCTCTTGTTAACCCAGACTGTGTAATGACAGCCAGTGTATCGGACCAGGCCGACCACATAGAAAGGAAGAGGATCTGATTCCGACCTGCAGGTCTCTTGCTGCTCCGTGATGTTCACCGTGTTTCTGCACATGTTCATGAAGGGGTTAAAGCTTCCCCAACATGTTTATCAACACATATTTAAATTCCAGCCCACTGTGTAAACATTATAAACATTAGGGCAGGTGCTAACAGTTGATTCAGTTAAATCTGGGGCCAGAGGAAGTTTTTAATTTGGGGATTATAGCTCTAAACATTTTGGACTATTTTGGGTTTTAATATTAGAGGCGATGTGTTGGGAATACGCGGCCTGACTGCAGATACATATTTTCTGAACAGCTCACTCACATACGGACACACACATATACATGAACTCCACTGTAGCAATAATGCAGAGAAAGATTAAAAAGAATAAAGTAAATTAAGAGGAAAGTGAAAAGGAAACTCCCAATACACCCCTCCCCACCCCACCCCTCCATAGAAGCGTTCCTTCCATCATCTTTACAGCAAACAATGTGGTCACACTACACCTGACAGGTATTAAATCTCTCGTAGCCATTTTACCTTGGAATCCCCCTCCCTTTCAATTATGAAGCACGATTTAGGAATCAAACACAGCGGCACTGTTTGGAGGAGTTGTGAGAAGATCCCGTATTTTTCCTCGTTTAACTAAAAATGCTGAGAGAAGCTGCACAGCAAACATTTTATGAAGCGAGAGATGATGTATTCTTTTCAAAAAAAGGCGATTAATATATCCTCATGCATGACTGGTTTCCACTGAAAGAGTGTTCTGTTGGAATTATTGCATCCACATGCTCAAATTGGTGCTGTAGGCCTACAAGCTCCTTCCAAGACCCTTGAAAGTGCATTTCCTTGCACACATATTGTGGCTACTGCCCGAATATGAATTCAGCGTTTTGTCAAACTAACCACAGAGATAGCATCTTAGGCCTCAGAAGGCAATTAAAAAGAAATTAACTCAAATTGTGTCTAATTTTGTGTTGTCTGCTATTTTTTGTGTTTATTTTGAGTAAGCTTTCTTGGAAACTCCCATTTTTTAATTGCACCAAATGCTTATTTTAGTTTTTTTCCCCCTTTCTGTTTTTTTCTGCCTTTCCACCAGTCTGCAAAAAACTATAGATACTATCAGCAGCCGTGTCAGTGTGGCCTTGTACACTGATCTGGCGCATGTATAAGTAATTCACATAGGTCAAGCTTTGATCCTCTGATACAGCCTCTCGGATTGCCAGTGGTGGCAGGAAAACCAGAAGATTGAAAACGAGGAATGCATCAAGGGGTGTGCTGTTTACTTGTAGCACGGGCAGCTGGTTAGCCACCCCTCTGCCGGTTTACACCCCCCTCTTTCGCTTTTCAATTCCAGCCAGACCCCAGGCTCGGCTACTAACTGGGGGCTGGAATATTGTGCGCTGGGGATCAATGCAGCCCTGAGTGAAATGTCAACTGTGGCCCTGCGATGTGTCAGGCTGTGAGGGAGTTGTAATGGCTATTGATCCACTGTGCGCTTAATGCAGAGCTGCCCCGCCATGATGTGAGCCAGCTGCAGCAGAAAGATATGTATGAGATGAGCTAAAAGTGAGAAAATAGAAAAGAAAGAGCCCACAGTTTTGTCCCCCTCCTTCCATCCCTCCCTCTCTGGCTGCAGATTGATCTTCCTCTTCCTGCTGATTCTAACTGGGGTCTGTCATTATCTTACTCTGTCATTAGGGGCTCCATTGACAGCCTTGGCTTGTCTGTGTCACTCTATTGAGACAGCAACACTTTTCCCATGCAGTGTTCCCTACATTTATTAAAGTCTCTGACAGCCTTGTCTTAGCTTTCTCCATAGATGGCTGAGCTTCAGGCTGTGGTGCAGCCTGAAGCTCAGGCTGTAATTGGAAGACGAGGCTCTCTGTCCCTGGCTAGTAATATCTGTGAGGTACAGCTGTAGGTCAGACTGGTTTATATCAGACTGCTGGTTATGAAGTACAAAATCAGACCACCTCTGTCTGAGGGTCAGTGGGAGCAGTAGTATAGACCCTACATTTATGCCTTTATCTATGAATCACATGAGTATGATTTGAGTTTTCTTGCTGCCGCTGCTGGGAGAGTTTATTTTTTCTAAAATGTAAGGGTAAAAGATGGTATGAAAATTAAGAGATGAGGGGGATCACATATGGGTTATTTTGCAAAAGTTTAAACTTTATTTAAAGTTTTATTGGTTTTTCCCCCTGAATAAAATCACCTGAAAATTTCGAACCCAGGCAACTGCAGCCAGGAAGGACTTTGGTGTGTGGATCACCAGCTCAGCCAGGTGAGTTTAGGTGGTGCACCTGTATGTGTAATATAAAGTAAATGTGGTAGCTTTTTGTCCACAGTTTTAAAAAAAACTGTCTGGTTGCATAATTTTGTTATTCTAATACTTTTCTTGTTGGATTTCTGGTTATATGTGTGAAATTAGAGTACACCATCTTATAACTCAGTATGCACTTTTAGGGCTAGGTGAGTTGTAATGGTGTCATGTTATATAGAGCCATACACAGTCTCCAAAATACATGCCTCCTGTTTTTGCATTTTTGCATGTATTTTGTGTTTAACTGCACAGTTTCTGTGGGGGTTTTATCAGCTGAAGCTGACAGCTTTTCACAGCTAGCACCAAAATTTGTGCAGCAGTGTTACGCGGCCTTAAGCAAAGGAGCATGTAAAGGTGAAATAAAAGCGTACAGCACATTAATATAGGACTGGAGTGTGGTGAGGAACTGAAACTTATGTTTTAAAGACAAAAATTAAACCCTTTGCTTTTTTTCATGTTTTATTTGGACTTAAAAGAGGATTCCAGTAGCCTTCCATATCTTAAAATAACAGTACCATTTATTTAGTCATTTTTTTGCCATTAGTAAATGAGCATGCAGTTTAACAGTATTTATGGTTTGCTAAACTTGATGTGTTAAAGGACCATAAATCTGTGCAATAACAACTAAACAGCAGAGATATGGACAGTATAGTAACCAATATTGCAGCCTGTCTTTTCATTGGCCTGGTAATTTTCAGATGCTCCCTCACTGCAGTCAGGATACATAAACTTGTTTGCAAAAATGAGTTTGTGCTCAAATGTCTCAGCTGCTGCTGCTACAGAGAACAACAAGTAAAGTGATTTGAGAAGACAAATTTGGTTCAGTGCCAAGGAGACCAAACTGTTTAAATACCTCACCAGCTTTCCATGTGAAACAAAGTGAAAACAGCAAATGAAAGAGCCTGAAAGATGCAACCCAAACAGGCTCTTACAGTCCTTACATAACCTAAATATCTGATCACATGATTATTGTTTTGTTGTATTCTCTGCTCCCAGACTATTACCGTAGAGATTTGACAACTTGAAAACATTTCTGGAGGCTGTCAGGAAGTTCACAGTGGGGTGCAGTGAACTGAGATTGGTGGTTTGTGTGTGTGAGAGTGTGTGTATTTGTGTGTTACACAAAAGTGAAGCTGAGTATAGGCTTGTGCTGGGACCTAGCTGCTTCTCCGTGTTACAGGAGGCACAATCAAGTAAGACCGGGGGGTCTCTGGCTGCCTTGGCCCCGTAACACACAACACTGCTCAATGGGACGGAAGTTATTGGGGGGTTGGGGTGAAACTGATGACATGGTGTGTGACAGAGGCTCATCATTTGAGTGTGATACAAGTGTTTGAGCTGCAAGGCTGTAATGTTGCTCGGCTTGTCTGGAAAGATTTATTCCAGATTGCAGGGCCTGAGGGGTCAGCGGATGCACATGCGGGGAGGTTTACCTGAGAAAAAAAAACGTGCACTTTTGTATCATGGTGTCCATAATGAAACAATTCACAGGAATCAACTGGTTGGAAGAGAGTGAAAAACAATTAGTGTGGATATCTGACTGTTCCTTTATCTGCCATTTCCCCCAAACACAGCACCAAGTGTTAATGTTGTATTTCCTTTAATGCAGATCAACATATGTGGGCTGCTTCCAAGAAGACAATGAATTTAGGTCTCCACAGAACTTGGATTTAAAGTGACGCTTCTGAGTGACAGAAAAATGCTTTATTTTTTTTCCCCACCAAGGAAGGAGAAATGTTTAATCCAACACCCACTGTGAAAGGAAAAAGTAATGCATATCTCACTATCTGGTCTGTCTCGCAGTGAGATGAAATTGAAATTTTAATGCATTTCAGAGTTTTTTTCCCCCCGAATGGAGACGTTGATAGACACCAGGATGTCATATTTACAGTAGGAACACTCATGGTTTAATGCACTCCACAATACTGCCATCTCCAAGTTCTTCGGAATAAAACATGCTCTTGAACATAAAGGAAAAGGCAAAGAACAAAATTATTCCTCAAGCTTTCTATCACGCTTCTGCATTCATGGCAAAGTCTAAAGGGCATGTCAGTCCTCCTGCCTCTGAGAGAGGTAATTATCCTTTTCCTGTCAGAGAACAACAAATGATAGCCAACTATGGGGGTGCATTTTCAGGAGCTGAAATTTGTCAAAAGGAAGGAGAAGGAGGTTTAATTTTCTGGCAGCTGCATATCTACTTTTATCATGTTTTTTTTCCCCCAGTGGTCATTTGTTGCTTTTTTTTCTGTTCACATGAGCTTGCACAGTGTAGAGCTGTTTGTTTATGTCTGTGAGCTTCTGAGGGTGTATTTATGTGCCCTACATTAACATACCTATTTATAGTCTACACTTTCTTACAGTCATCTTTTTTTTTTTTCTGTTGTGACCATTTCACAGATTATATATTGTCCAAGTAATTTCCCTTTCAGCATCTGTGTTTTTTACCTTTCAGAGAAGGCAGTGAATGGAGGGAAAATTATCACAATTACTCATATAATTGAGCCGTCTTTGTAGCAAGTGCAGCTTCAGTAGCCCCTTTTTTCCATCAGCCAAAATGGTTTCATTATATGGGTTTTTCATATTCCCTGACACAGGGCTCTGCTGAGGGCCTGGCACGTGGATGAGATGCAGGATGAACAGAGCGAATCATTAAGGTCACAGTAGGAATAATTATCCCAGCTATGGAAAGAGCATCTACAGCCTTTTTTCTCTCCCGGCACAAATGCAATGTCCACGGCTTTTAGTCACAAAGAACTTTGTTACAAATGGAGCTTCCACCTTCTACTTATACAAAGAAGAGAGGGGGAGAGCAAGACTTGTATCAACATGACAATTTTCCATCATTAAGACTAATGACAGGCACAGACTGTGGGGATCAAGGGGAGCACAAAAAAGAGAGGCGCATTCAGGTGTTGGCTGAGTGCTGACCTCCTTCCTGTCTTTGTTGGAGACTTAACTCTTAACAAAAACTAAAAAGGGTTTCAGACTAAAGGCGCAGTGGCAGCTGAACGTCAAGCAGCCCAGCTCTCCATGGGCAAATGACTTAATTGGCGAATTTGCATGTTTTCCATTTGTGGGGAAATTAATTCAATAAGGCCTGCATGTAAAGATGCTTAATCAATCGTTGTTTTACTGTAGATTAGATATTTCTCCACTATAAATATGTTTCATTGCTTTTCATCCCTGACATCCATCTCTCATGCATCGCGGCACAAAGCGAGACTTTCTTAATTTTTCACTCATTTTCTGATTTGTTAACACTTTGAAGTGCAGCTTAACAAGTGGGATGCTGCGATATGTCCACAAGTATGAAGCATCAGTGTGACACTAGTTTCTTTTACAGTTTAGCTGAATTAAGTAAAAGCCATATTTTTCCAAGTCTTCTCTCCCCAGACTTCACTCTGGTAATTGGTCATTTTGTAGCCAATTTTGGTCAGGTTGGATGCTTGCTGCCATGGCCTGACCCCTGCTGCTGCTCTAATGGGGACAGCATTTCTACCAGTTCACTGGGAGCCTTTCCACACTGTGACCCCAGCTTTCTGAAGAAAGAGCTGCTCCGAGCACTGAGATGGAAAAGGGAGTTTGAAATGTGACTTTTCAGCTCTGCAATGAGCAGCCTTAAGCCGGTCAGCCAGTATATTAGACGTATATTAGAGGTGCCCTGCTGAAAATGAAAGACTTGGACATAGGGTTTTTCACAGGTGTGAAAATAAAGAAATCATGTTTTTAAAAAAAAATGTTTTCAATTTAATTTATTGCCGCCAGGCTGCCACACTCATAATAGTGTCAGTCATTTCCAGAGCAACAAGTCCAGTTTGTCCAGTTCATCCCAAAGTGATTAAGAAGCCGGAGCTCATGAAGTCACCAAAGCCTGAAAGCAAAGAAAATAATGATTGTTATCCTGCACATCAATGAGAACATTAATACAGTTTCTTGGTTTTATTTTTAAAGTTCTAATTGTTTAAACAAGGGGAAAAAAATAGTAAGCCAATAAAATATGACAAAGTACAAAGTTAACTTTGTCATGTTTATAAACTGTCAATTAAAATCAAATGAGAAACACAAGCATGATTTAATTAGGATCTGAAATTGAATAAATAAACTCACATTTACACAAAAAAAAAAATGGCTGAATCCTAAATCGATGTAAAAAAAAAAAAAAAAAAAAAAAAAAAAAAAAAAATATATATATATATATATATATATATATATATATATATATATATATATATATATATAAATTTCATTTCAGACAACATAATAAATGATTAACTCTGATTATCACAGAAATGCACCATTAGTTAAATAAACATAATAAATTATTCTGAGGGAAAATGAAGGAAATTTTGAATTCAGCTGTCCAAAATAAATTCGAGCTCCTCTGTATTTTATATAAACAGCCAAATAAATCCAACATGATTTCATTTTCTTCCTCTTGACCCTTACGATAATGCAATAAATTAACCAATGCAACAATCTTGCTTCTCAGATGCTATGATTCATTTTTTTGTTTACACGTAGCTCAGTAAACAAAATCAATTCGCATTTTGATGCCGCATTGAACATGAAAATAGACATTGAATCGAGTTAATTGTAGTGCATCTAGTTTGCGTTCATTGAGGCTGCAAATTACAGGATTGCAGCGAGAAGCAACGCCAGAGAAGAAGCAGGACAAAAGGCAATTTCACTTGTTTGATCCGCTGCCTTTAAAACGTGAAATGCAACCTTCGTGTAGTTTGACATTTCTGCTGCAAATCACTCACCAAATTGCATTTGGATTTGATGACGTGCTATGTTCAAAATGGGCAGTTTGACAAAAGATGGGCTACTGTATTCATGTTTATTATGATTTTTAATCAGTTATATTATTACTGTGCTGTTTGAGATATTCGTGAGGCATAATAATTTGGTGTTTGTATCTGTGCACGCAAAATGCAACTAAATAATAATAGCAATAATAAAAAAAAAACATCTACAGGCATCAGAAATAATCAAATATTATCATAAATGATCAAATCAGAAGCATGGAAAAAACACAAGAGTAGGTTATAGCATATGACACAATAAGAATATTTTATCTTTTGTAGATTAAAGGGAATTGGGGGGGGGGGGGGTGTTAAAATTTCCCTGCATCGCCAGTGATGGTAATTAATCATCACTCACATGCAGAGTCTGCAGGGAGCACGGGGATCTGAGGCTCCACACAGCATGGATACCACAGTTTACCAGCGCACCGCGGTCGGGATAATATTTGGCGGCTGTTAAAATGTGGGTTGGTATGGCAGTTGAGGAGGGATTTCTATCACCGGACTGAAATGAAGTCTGTGACATCTTGGCCCGTTTACCCCACCACCACCAGCAGCAGCAGCGCCCCCCCCCCTCTCTTTCTGTCTCTCCACCTCTGCACTAACCCTCAGGTGAAGAGCAGCAGGTGTTAAAACACCCTCAGCCACAGAGCTACTCACTCCTAATGAGTCCTGCCTCCGCGCTCCATCCATGCATGGAGGACTTTATTTTTAGTGTGGCTAGTTAGAGCCCTGCTGCCCTGCTGCAGGAAGGACCGCTGTGGCCTGCGCTGCCCTCCTGCCGGCGTGCGCAGGAGTCAAATTATTAATGAAAGTGGTAATATTATCACTGCGTCTGCCTCATCCAAGCGACACCGAGGATGGCTTGAGAAAAAAAATCCCCTCAAATAGGGAATAAATAGTTATCAAATTAAGTTTGTAAATGTTTGATTCTGCAAGAAGGATCAATGAGATGAATATAATTTATGCAGGATGTTTGTCTCCTCGGCTCCAAATGACATAAAAATCTCTCATTATTATTGCTATTATTAGTAGTACTCTCCGGGTGTTATTTTACATTTTTCTGCAAATTCTGCCTCTATTCTGTTAATGGTTTTGCTCACAGCTGTCTGTAGATACTATAATCGTGGGAAAATAATGACAGTTATCAGTCGCACCCACCAAGTACCCATAAAAATCTGTCCTCTGTTCTGGAAGATGATAATTATTGGTTGTACTACCATTATCATTGTCGTTGTTGATAGAGGAAATCTTGAAGCATTTTTCGAAAGTAATTCCAGAGAAATCACTTCAAATTGGCCTATTTTAGGGGGGACAAGGGACCAGCTTTCGTTATAGCCTAATATTTCACAGAAATCTTTAAATTCAGGCATCCGCAGCCGCCTGGCACACTGTGGCACACGCGCCGTGATGTCAGCGCCTGCATTTCGATAACACATTTTGCAACTTGCTAGTTCTGCTATGAGTTCAATTATGTAATTACACTGATAATCACAGTGACGGAATTTAACTGCCTTTAATTTGTTATTCAGGTGGAGATGGAGGGACTACGGATGGAGCAGCCAGGCTGTGTTTCTGCTCTGCGCAGACAGCAGAAGAGGTGCAGTCTGCAAATGAACCCTAATAAAATGAAGAGCTGCTGCTGGATACTTTCTTCTTCTTTCAAGTATATCCCTCGGAGGCTCCCTGACCCCGGATGGCTCGGATTTATCAGCTTTTTTTCCATCACGTGATTTATTATTTTTTTTAAGTAAGTGGACATTATATATATATATATATATATATATATATATATATATATATATATATATATATATATATATATATATATATATATATATATATATATATATTTCAGTTTTTGGTGTAAATCTGCAGCTCAAGGAAAATTGCCTCCAGTATTTTCAGAAGTAAGTTCAATTAAATCAAACGACAATTATTCTTGTTAGGCTGTGGGAGGCTGGCCGCACCCCATCCTCACTTAGATTCATAATAATCAAAGGTGGCGGTGTTTAACAAAACTGTGAGCAGTGAATTGATTTCGGCAAAAGGTGCGTGAAGTCGTTTGAACAACAGGTAAATGCGACTAAAAAATGTAGCGTCCACTTAATAAAACAGGCAAAGAAAAAAAAAATTTTTGAGACGACGGTATGTTTCTTAATAATTATTCCTGAATTTGCAATATTAAATAATCAGACTGTGGTTTAAATTCCAAGCAGTATCCACGGGTTTAATTTAAAAGGTCTGCTCTGTTGCATTTGCTGTAATATGCTGTGATGCTGCTGTGTTTTTAGTTGTCATGAAGCATCATCAGGCCTCAGCCAGGGACGCTTCTCATTTCACATCATAGCAGACTTGCTGTTACCGTCCCTCTGCTGCCAGGTGAGACCTCAAGTTGCACTAAGTGTTAAATACATGACTAATTACAGGCCTACTTATGAAAATTGAACGCTAGTGTTATGCTAATATGCGTTCACTCCTGATGGAGCATTGGGAGCTTTAATCAAAAAAAGCTTTAATGCACAAAGAGCAGCCGAGTGGCCGAATATTTAACTTCACTGGCCGGTTTTTGTAGTAACCGTATCACTACTGCAAATAATAATCATATTATTATGGCGAATCTTGACATGTCAGGAGGAAATCTGAGGTTTTGTGGTTTTCCTTGACTTTATCAGGTTCTTCGGACCTAGCCCCAGCGTCACCAATCGGCTTCCCTCTTGGAGAGAGTGGACCAATCAGCGACAGTCTTGATGAATATTCATGAGTCCGAGATTCAAACCTTTGAGCGAGTTTGTCTTGGTCCACAGCATCATTCCTAGGACTTTTCACAGGCACAAACTACATTTTCTTATGAATGGAAAGAGAAAAAATCTGTTCGGCTTAAATTGGGATCCATCCTTCACTGAGATCATAGAAGGAAAACAACAAAAGCAAGACAAGAGGAACCGCCAGAAGAGATGACAATGACTACGATTCCAGAAAGTCTTAATAGCCCTGCCTCAGGAAAAACCGTTTTCATGGAGTTTGGACCCCCGAGTCAACAAATGTCGCCTTCTTCCATGTCTCACGGACACTATCCCATGCACTGTTTACATTCTGCAGGTCACACACAGCACGACAGCTACAGTCCAGCCTCGTCGTTTCCCAGATCCTTGGGTTATCCATACGTAAACTCCGTCGGCAGCCATTCCACCAGTCCATATCTCAGCACAGTACAGACTTACCAAAACAGCTCGGGACTCACGCAGACACGATTAGAGGATGCAGGTAAGTGTGCAACAGAGTCTCTGGATCCGAAATATCAACTTTCTGTGTTGGTACGGCTTTCCACTAGACAATGTAGGAAAAGGCGACCCAGATGTGGAATTAGGCTTGGTAATTATTTATTGCGTAAGGCTATAAACAATGTATGCAATTAAGGGTAATTATACCTAAAGTACAGCCTGTAAAACTTGCGCTGGAGTATTCATTGCTGCGCAGGACTGTTGGCTACAACTGTCTCCTCATTTTTTTTTTCTTCTTTGCTCTCTTCTCTGTCTCTGCCAGCGCCAGAAACAGAGAAAAACACAGTGGTCGAAGGCGGAGAGGTGCGCTTCAACGGCAAGGGGAAAAAGATTAGAAAACCAAGGACTATATATTCGAGTTTACAACTTCAAGCTCTAAACAGGAGATTTCAACAAACTCAATATTTGGCGCTACCGGAGAGAGCAGAGCTCGCAGCGTCGCTGGGTCTCACTCAGACACAGGCAAGTCTGATCCGCACACGCATAGCTTCACTGTGCAGCTGCGCCACGGATGCATTTCTGCACATTTTTAAACGTTTATTTTCCCCACTATTATTATTATTATTATTATAGGTCACCATTTTATTTAGTCTTGCAAGATGGAGCAAAATCATATTCAGATAAATTATATTTTTTATTATGATATTTTCTTTTTAATTTTTCACGTGCGTAAAACGTCCATTATACTTTTAAATATTTAAAAATGTATCTATATTTTTTTCTTTGCAGGTAAAAATTTGGTTTCAGAATAAAAGGTCCAAATTCAAGAAGCTGATGAAGCAAGGCGGTGGTACAATCGACAGCAACGCTTTAGCCACCGGCCGTGGACTGTCCAGTGGTTCTCCTTCGGTGGCACCGGTCTGGAGCTCGCCGACTACCGTCAAGACTTCAATGGGCACGACCGGATCTTACATTCCCAGCTACACCTCATGGTACCCAACGACACACCAAGAGTCTATGCAACAGTCACAGCTCATGTGAACAGAGAGCTCAGCATCAGGATGGTGAAAGGCCCAGCAGCCGCTGAGCGCGGCACAGCATTGATAATGCACAACAAACAACAACAATCCCGGAGTTTGCTGCGGCATCCCGCCAGCTGACACAGAGACCTCCTCATACCGAAGACGGCAAGCAGAGACACAGAAGAAGGAGAGAAGAAGAAGAGGTCTGACAGAGTGAAAAGGCGCACAACGCGCCAAAGGGCAACAAGTCCGTGACCGTCCCTGACAGCGGAAATCATAGACAAAAGGATCCTTTCTTTTTGGCTGCTTTTGGTCACTTTTTTTTTTTTTTTTTTTTTTTAATGTCGGTTTCAGTTTGTTTTCAAACTCATATTTGTGTGAACACTTCTGTTGTTGAGCTGTAGGCTACATGTTTATTAGAAAACACTTGTTTGTTTACGCCAGATGTCGGGCCCAAGGTGATGATGGCCTTAAAATCAATTTGCATTCATTGACAGAAAAAGGCCAGTGAGGCCACAGCAGAGATTCTTTAACCAAATAATTAATGATAAATTTCCAGCGGTAACCATCAGGCTGCTGTTCAACCACAGAGCGCAGAGCCTCGAGATGCTACTATGTTGTTTCTATGTGTTTGTTATTTAAGTTAAATTATTCGGGCTAGTTTTTCTGTTTAAGGTCAGTCTGTGTTCAGTTTGTAAGCGTGTTTGAAATAACAACACTGTGTTGTTAATAATGCTGCACTAACGCAAGCGAAGCTTTTCTATGCCGTGCCCCGATGTTATGTGAAAAATGTAAAAGGCCTGACGATTTGCTGCTTTAGAAAAAAAAAATGTCCTGAGGGTGAGCAGCTCATTTGTCACTGTATTTTGTACATAATTTTCAGATTTTTGTTTGTTTCGTTTTGGTTTGGGTTTTTTGTGCTGTATACTGGATACGCTGTGAAACAGGGTTTAGGCTTTGTGTAGCTTACTCGTCGAAATGTGTTTAGTCAACATAGGAAATATTTAGTTTTGTATTGACCACCTTAATTTATTTATCTGTTTCTGAAGTTTATGTACATAATGTGCAAAGTTTCAAAAGCAGTAAAATATGATTTAAATTATGTCAAGAACGGTGTCTGATTCCCCCTCCCCAACTCCACCATACCACTACCACCAACGCCATCACCACCCCTTCCTCCTCCTCCACCCACCCTCGCCTGTGAAAAGAAAGACTTCAGCGTGGTGCAGGTTTAATGCGAGCTGACACAAAGGAGTATCATGTTGGCTATTGTAGCAGACACCATGTGAGCGCGTTTGAATTAACTGCAAAAGGCTCCTCGTTTAGATTTATGGTCATGTCCAGCGTTTAGCCTACATGTGTTTGTGCTGCTGCTGCTGCTGTTCGCTGGCTGCAGATGTTGTCAAACCTCTGGAGTCAACGTCAGAATTCGAAATCTGATGTAAAAATGCAAAATCAAGATAGTGTCTTTACGCGGGCTGTTCTCTGCAGTCTAAAGCGCAAAGAGTATAAAAAGCCTCTGAATCCCAAATGTGGCACCGTATAGAAACTGTGATTTAACCGCTCCTGCCTCATTCAGAAAAAAATCGTTTTTCAGCTTTTCTTAAAGATAATCTCCTTTCTATTTGTCTTCAGGGATCCTCACTTTTTTTCGACATGAGAGATCAATTGAGTGTGTTAAGTGAATAATTGCTCAAGAGGCAGGTGCTGAAAAAAAAAAAAAAGTCTGGCGGCACACAGGGTGGATCAGATGGAGATCAGTGAGAGTTCAAAGGCCTTCTTGTTTGTTTAACATGGAGGAAGATGATGCCAGTAGGTTACGGTCAGATACAGCCATCAACGTGAAAATAATAATAATAAAGAAGAACGAGGTCTGGTTTTTGCGTCCATTTATCTTTATCGTGATCCAGGATAAATGCATTTAATATACCTGGGTTTTACGTTTATATTTACAGTCAAATAACATTTATACCACTGGGATGATCACGTATTAAAACAAAACAAAAAAGAAAAGAAAGAAGAAAATCCAATTTTAAAAAAACCTGGAAAATTAAAAAAGAAAAAAAAAATTTATATCTGCCTGCAAAGAAAAAAAAATGCAAAAGGAAAAAAAAGGAAAAGAAAACTTGTTGATGCACGGGATGTACTCACTGTGTTGCAGCTGCCACAGCTCCATGAATAAATAAATATTATAGCAAATTTTGCCTAAAAATGACGCATTTCGTGCATCTGCAAAGTCCGTGTAAATCTGACTGAAGCCACCAACCAGAAAAGTAACATCACAACTATATTATTATTATTATTATTATTATTATTATTATTATTATTATTATTACCGCTACTACTACCACTAAAGCATACTTTAAACTAGCAAGCATGGGTAGGAACCTCGTTTTTTATCGCACGCTCGGCTTCAGTCCTGTCTCATTTGTTATTTTAATACAAGTTTTAAACATATAGAGTCCTTTATGTGCAGCCTTACATTTACAATAGGCCTATGTATATTTCGTTGCCATTAGGAAAGCAAATGAATTGCGCGGTTGCTGCTGCTGCTGGAGTGAACATAAATCTGCCTACCTAGCCTTAGAAAGGCGCAGCTGCACATCCAAGAGGGTCAGTGTTATTTCGCTGTATTCTCCCCTTGATTATACGAGCTGAGCCCATCAAACCCAGCATAATTACAGTAATTTCGCCCTTATTTATTCTAATGCAGTTTCCTATCTCTGAGGTAATTATGAGCAATTTTTTTCGCACTGAGGATCTTTCTGCGTTGACAAAAGAGATAGCGCTCTGAAAGACATTTTCTGCTGCAATAGGAGAAAAAAAAAAGTGAAATAGGTGAGGTGCCATTTCGTCACCGTTCCCTTTAGACTTAGCCTATGTATAAGACTGACAAATTGCTTGCAGGTGTACATCACCGAGTTGTCAATGCGAAGAGGCTTCAAAATTAGCAAAGCACAATGTAAGAGTAACGAGTGCAGCGACTATAAAGAAGAACTTCTCTGTCTCCTCTTCCTTACATTTCTCTCCATGTGAGCGGCTTTCTAAGCTATGGGAGATTTCAACTAAAGAAGCGCCTCAGTTGCACATTTGATACAGAAGTTAGAGGATAAAATAATCCACGTGTAAGATATATTTTTCTTCTTCTTCAGCTTCTTCTTGAGGATCTAGTCTTTGAATCAACATCAAAGAATCAGCATCATTCACAGATGAGAATACAAATTAATAAAGGTTGTCTGGCATGAAAGGAATGGATCAATCCAGCCTCTTTTCGTGCCTTTAATGAGCCCAAACGCACTCGGCGAAAATGTAAGAAATAAACATGTGGTACACACCTTTCAGCTTGAAATTGAAGAGACAAGCTCCCTCTCTGGGTTTTCAGAAATCAGCATGGAGGCAGATCAGCAGCAGCAGCAGCAGCAGTCCTGCAGCACAGACAGAAGACGAGCGCTTAAATCCCACAAAATGTGTCCCATGTGTCGGTGTAAGCTATAGCAGCAGAGTTCAGAATATGACTGAAAATGTCTGCTTTATTTCCCCTCTTTATAGCTGATGGGGAAAAAAATGTAGATTATTAGCATAAATGTTTACTCCTCATTACGCTGATGACATTGTGCACTCGAGATCTTGGTAATCTTTGGGGGAAATTATGAGTAATTTTTTAAAATTTAAAGCAGCAGTTACCATGCAATTCAGGCTAATTCTGCGTAGGCTCCACACGGATATAATTATCGTCGAGTCAAGATGTTAGGCTAAAAACTATGCATTGATATTCCCATTTATTATGTACATACAACTTTGACAATGTTGATGCTTGAAATAGCGGGAAATTGTCTTGTGTAAAAATTACACCCCATATTAGGACATCTAAAATTGCGAAGAATTATATAGTAATTGCAGGCTTTCAGATTTGAAAGCCAGAATGCTCAAACCAGAGCAAATGTGGATGAAATTACAGATCAGGGTATAAATTAGGATAGGGGGTATGGCATTTACAAGTTGCCCAGAGAAATGCAAAAAGTATAAACCACAGCAGCTCTGATCCATGAATGAAATCACAGAGAGCAACAGAAAGCACCCATAAATCCTTTTTTTTCTCCTCTTTTATTTTATGACTCAAACAATAAAATAAAGCAAGCAAAAATTGATTATTTAGGAGTCTTTGCTATGCATTATTTTAGCCCGTGATGCATGCTTATGTACTATTTGCAACACTCATTTAAACTGATTATTTAGATGGATATACATAGGGACTGCATGCCTGGTGTCTGATACTGTCAGCCCCAGGGGGGAGGCTCCATCATGCAGATACAGCAGCCGCTGACAAGCTGCAGTCCTAATTATGTACAAGGAAACGATCCCACTTTATGGCCTGTGGTTTTTTGAAGGGAAACGTGTGGGACCATGCACTGTATATTAACATCTTTATACAGTCTATGTGTGGGACAGTGAATGGGAGCCACGTATAAATAATATGAGCCCCACTCTACCTGTCTGTTGGAGTCAAAACACCTCTAATAAAATTTTTCTAAATTAAATCTGTAATAAAACAGGGTTTCCTGCATGGCTCCAATAAATGTGCTTTTTTGGACGTGTGCCTGTGTTTTCCATGTAGCCCACAGGCCCTACATGCAGCCAAATACCGTGGGTCAATCTGCTCGTCTTCGGAGATCAGAGACCTCGCTTGTGAGGCGTGAGAAACGTTTCCATGATGTTGTAGCTGCAGGCTGTCTTGGATCTAGTTCCTGTCTCTTTTTCTCTTGTTAGGCTGAGTTCATAAAACGTCTGGAAAGCGGCTCTCTGACTCCACGGAGTCTGGGGAGCTTGTGCTCATTCATACCCACCCTCGTCTTCTCCTCTCGCATGCCAAGGCGCGTTGTTGTTGTTGTTGTGCGCTCAGCTCAGCGTGCGCCCCCGGGCCTCTGCCTCTGTCTCTGCCTCTGCCTGCCCGAGCACCGGCTCGGCTAAGCAACTGCTGACGGCAGTCATAAATAAATTTCACCCTAGACAGTTCAGGAGTCCCCCTGCGCTTGTCCACGCTTGTGATATAACACTGCAACATCTTCATGTAACCACACACTACATTTTTACAACACATTATTACTTCATTACTGTTTTTTAATTGTCAAGCCTGTTTAATGAAAATTGGTATATGCTAGTGATCATACAGCCTAAAAATCATAAAGTATCGATGTGTTTTAAATTTGCGTTTTAAATTAAATGTTTTTTTTAGGGGATAAATCCTAGCTTTAGTGAACTCAAAATGTATGTAAAATGAAAAAAGCAGTCCGCATTTATTATTATTATTATTATTATTATTAGACCCTCTCGAAAATAAATAAATTTCACAACAAACTGCTGTAAAGAAAAGGCCGGATGCAAATGCACAGAAAACATTTTATTTAAATAAGGTCTGACCATATATGGAACACTGCTAAAATAAATAAGACCAAAAAAAAAAAAAATACAATTCCTTGTTGATACAAGTCAGAGGGGAGGACAATCAGTAGCTCACGGTGGTTAATGGATGGATAGCCAGAAAAATAAAATAAAAAAGTCAAAGCGACGTGGGCTATTTAAAGAAGAAAAAAAAACTCTGTTGTAAAATATTTACAAACATGGATTTGAACACTTAACCCCCGAAATATTCAAATGAACTACGTGAGGAATGGAAAAAGGTAAGCTGGTTTTTTATCGCACAACAAAATGAGGTCATATTGCAAAAAGGCACCATACAGTTAACTTGTGCTACATTTGTGACAGGTTGCCCTGCGATTCATGTTTTATTTTGCAGGAATGGCAAAAAATCAAATAAATTTAAAAAAAAAAAGAAAAAAGTGATGTCCGAGTAAAAGTATATAGGCTTGCGCCTAGGCTGTGATTGCTTTGGGTAATAGTGGTTCATTCATCCCCTCACATAAACAAAATAAATAAATACAAAAATAACTGTAGGAATCTGAGTCTACCATTTGTAAGCACGAAATCTGGCAAGGTCCATAAACCTGTCTGGCTCCATGAAATCTCCTAGATGCTGCGTGTAAAGTTTGAATGGTGCACGCACGAGGTCTGCAAAATGAAAGTAATGGCATTTTTTTTCTTTATTCACCAGTATTGTCCGATTTAAACCCGATGTTTCTCTCTCTCTCTCTCTCGCTCTCTTTTATTTCAGAATATCGTCCCAGCGCTTATGGCGGAGTTGTGGTGATGCTGGACCAGAGGAGGCTGCAGATGCGTGGTAGAGTTCGTAGTTGAGTACCAGGAGTAGTTTGCCAAAAAGGACGAAGGCGCAGTCGTATTGGGAGGGCTGCTGCTCTGAGGTAAACTAGAGCTGACACTGTTCATTCTTTGAGTCTGTGGAAAGTCCCAGGCAGTTGTTGGTGGAGACGTGCACGGGGGAGATTCACTGGAAGCAACATGTTGTTCTGGGGGGATTTCTCCACTTTTCCACAGCTTCTTGAACTTGGAACGCCGATTTTGGAACCAGATTTTGACCTAAAAAAGAAAACGGGTTTACATTTGAATTAATTAAGCGATAGTTTCCCCTAAAATCCCATTTAGTCAGTTTTAATTTGTTTTCATATTAAGGCTTAAAGTGGATATTTGACAGCGCATGAGCCCACAGATGCAGACTACCCACCTGTGTTTGCGTAAGGCCCAGCGACGCTGCCAGCTCGGCCCGTTCTGGTAGAGCCAAATACTGCGTCTTTTGAAACCTCCGTTGAAGTGCAGCCAGTTGGAAGCTGGAATAAATGGTTCGAGGTTTCCTGACCTTCTTTGGTTTTCCATTAACCATCCGGATTTCTGGCTCGCTCTCTTCTTTCTCTGAGGAAACATTCAAATGCAATTCAGGTTAGGCACGAAGGAGTTTTGTAGATTTTCAGTACTGAAGAACTGCTAGGCGTATTTGCACTGCCGTCAGTTTAGGTTTGTCAGATTTGTGTGCACTAAATGCTTAACTTGATTTGCTTAAATTATATATATATATATTTTTTTTATAAGGCCCCGCTAAAAACAGGCCACTTTGCGGATCTATAGGCGTTCCCTTTGGAAATAAATTGAAATATTGTCGCTTGTGTTACATGCTCATGCTAGAAAAAAAAATTGCATTTGTAAATTTCTAGTCAGAAAATAATATTTTGTCAAATGTTATGCAAAAAGAAAAATATAATACAGAAATTCCATGCAGTGCGTTTTGGTCACAAACATGGGTATAAAATGCATATAAAAGCTTTCAAAATCAACCTGAGAGCTTGTTTACCTGCATCTGCTGGAGTAGGCGAGGAGTTGGAACCATAAGAACCGTATGTGCCATACGATGAGTTGAAACCGAGGTCATATGACTTTGCGTTATATGGCACAGAGCTCGTGGCGCTGCCGTGGTACTGGTAAGTGCCCAGCTGTCCAAACGGTGACCCGGCGCAATGCCCAGGCTGCTGGCTGTTGTAATAGCTGCTGTCCGTCGCCGTGGACACCGGTAGAGTCGGGGACTCCTGCGATTTGTGCAAGCTGTGGTAATTGCTTGAGGTAATCTGGTTCGAATGCATATCAGTATTTAAGTTCTCAAAAACCCCAGTCATCTTCGAACTGGAGAGGAGCAGCCTCCTAACCTATGCGCAAAAAGAAAAAGAAAAAAAAATCGCAGAAATTGCGACCTATGCGATTGCGAGGCAGGCTATGAAGCGCGACTCAAATCTTGGACTGATGACACCCTTTCGTGAACCAAAACGCATCCCCGTGTAAACCGTGGCAAAATCAGCGCAAGGTGTGTCCCTCTCACAGTGGCCTGTGATTATCTGCTACGGTCGGCGGTGGGAGCGCGTTTATGAGAGAGTGAGAGGGAGAGCTACTGTGTCTGAGGCAACCAATGAGTAAGAGCTGCACGACTGACTACTCCCCACCGCGTCCACCCTCCATTATTTCTTCAGGTCTGTCTGTCCCAGTTGTCTGCGGATAGCTTTACATAAAATCTTAAAAGAATCAGTAAACCTGCAGACCCAGGCCTGATCTCCATGCACAAATTGAGAAGCCACCTTCATGTGCAAACTGCCGTATAAATCGGATTAGTATTGATTATGTATTGATTTTGGACAATGGATATCACCTACTGCACATTAGAAACATAACACGTTGAATTGGTGCAGGAAATTGTTTCAGGCTTGCTGTGAATTTTGTTGGAATCCGTTTATTAACCTTTAGACTACGTTTTTGCATAGCCATAAAATTATATTTTTGTCATAAATAAACGAGACAAGGAGGGGACTGGTCAAAAGGAAATCTTAAGGAGCTGCCAAAAAAAAAGAGAGAGAAAGAAAACCAAAGCTTGTGGATATAGCTAAAGGTGAAGGTTATGCAGCTTCAGAGAATAACTACAGCGCCACCAAGAGATCAGAAAATCCACTTGCGTGTCTATCTTTTTGATCACTTAGATGCCTTTCTTTTTCGTTTGTGCACAACCCTGGAAAAAACGAACTTTATTGCGATCTAAGCAACGTCACATCCGTGTGAGGAGGTTCCACACAGGTGTTGTTTATTTCAAGCTGTGATACGTTTAGATCTCCCGCAGATCCTGGAGAAGTTCAGGCGACGACGGAAGCGCAGTTGTGGCAATGCCTGTGAGCATCGCCATTAGATGGCAGCATAGTTCCTTTTATCAACACACCTACAGTAGATTACTCCATTTACTTTAATGCCATTGATTGTATTGATGAGGTTACAAAGCATCAGCATGCACGCCAGAAAATAAACTCTGTTTATAAATCTGTATTGAACTCTAGTTAGTTTATGTTGGCATATTTTTACTCAATGCCCTTTATAAAGGCAGGAAGTGAAAGTTTTGAGGTTAATCATCTCTTTTGCAGCAGTGTCTTGGGCCTTGATAGGCTTGACAGTCTCACATAATTACAACAGCCATAAATATTGTCAGAGTTTAAATGCTCCCCCAAGGAAAAGGCATGTTATGCCAATGCTAATTAAAGTCCACAAATGTGCTGCTTAGCAGTTAACAGTGTCATAGTCAGTCAAAAGGGGAAGTTTTCTGTTGAAAATATGCAAATCATCACATTTTTAAATGACAGCCCACAAGGATTTCACAATATAGTCCCTAGAGGAGGCAGAGCTTTTAGCCATCAGTCTCCTCTCCTCTCCTCTCCTCTCCTCAGGAGACAGATACCCTCTCTACTTTTAAGATTAGACTTAAAACTTTTGATAAAGCTCATTGTTAGGTCTGGATCAGGTGCCCCTAACCACCCCATATTTTGCTGCTATAGGCTCAGACTGCTGGTGGACTTCCTGTGATACACTGAGCATTTCTTTTTCACTCAGATCTTTTCACTCCCCGGGTACTTATATTGCCATGCTGCATCATTAAATTGTTTGTATTTGTCCTTATTTCTCAAAGTTCTTCATTTCTCTCTTCTCCTAACTCTCACCGCCCAACTGGTCATGACAACTAGCTGTTCCTCCCTGAGCCTGGTTCTGCTGGAGGTTTTCCTGTTAAAAGGGAGTTCTTCCTTCCCACTATTGCCTGTGACTTTATAATAGGGGGTCAGCTAACTAAAGGTTAAGTATATAATCTGCAATAATAGGGAAAAAAAATTCTGCTCAAAAAAATAAATAAATAAAGGAACACTTTTTAATCAGAGTATAGCATCAAGTCAGTTAAACTTCTGCAATATTGATCTGGTATTAAATATAATGATAAAATCCTTGAACACATTGTCAGACTATACACAGGTGCAGTGGGTACTGGGATTCTACTGGTGCATGATTCAAATCTTGATGAGTGATGGCCTCATCCAGATCTGATCATTCTTTCAGAAGTGCACTTGTGAGGTCAGACACTGATGCTGGATGAGAAGGCCTCGTGTGCTTCCAAAGGTGTTCTATCGGGTTGAGGTCAGGACTCTGTGCAGGCCAGTCAAGTTCTTCCACACCAAACTCACTCATCCATGTCTTTATGGACCTTGCTTTGTGCGCTGGTGCACAGTCATGTTAAATTTGATGCCACTACTCTAGAGTCCAGTGGCGGTGTGCTTTACACCACTGCATCCAACTTGCATTGCATTTGGTGATGTAAGGCTTGGATGTAGCTGCTCAGCCACTGAAACCCATTCCATGGAGCTCACTGTTCTCGAGCTAATCTGATGCCACATGAAGTTTGGAGGTTGAATTGAATTGAAGCTGCAGAAAGTTGGAATTCACTGAGCACCTGAGAGCAACCCATTCTTTCACAAATGTTTATAGAAGCATGCCTGGGTGCTTGGTTTTATACATGGAAGTGACTGGAACACCTGAACTCAATGATTTGGATGGGTGAGTGAATATTTTTGGCAATATAATGTATAACTCAGACATATAAGTGAGAATGGGGGAAATCAGAAATATGCAGATTTTTGGTGACAAGTAAAAACAGAACTTCAGAGGAAATTATGAATTTCTGACTGCAGCCTTCCTCAGTTTGCAACTCCGTGGGTTTTAATATCCTCTTGATCCATTATGAAGCCGCTGACTTCTAAATCTGTTATTTCAAAGTCCAGGTAAAGATATACTGATAACACACTAAAGGGTGATTATCTGAGGCTTTTAACATTTTTAACTAGTACAGTTACAAATGAATCTAATGAGTTAAATCTTCATCAGTGAAGCTTCAAGAAGCTTCAACCCTTCTGATTCAATAAATAGTCATCCATTATGACCCAGTTCAGGTCACGCAAGTAACCATTTCCATCATGTTGCCCAATTTATCAGTAAGCGTAGTGTAGCTAGACCCCATAGCTCGAGCTCAGGAGGGATTCCATCAGTCCATTGTCTTCCTGATATGCAGGCAGTTCTCTCTCACCGTGGCCCAATGTAGCGGCATGACACTGCTCATTAGTAGAACAAAGTCCTTGCATTCAGCTGCCCACCATCAGAGCCAGAATGAGCAGAAATTCTCCAGCAGAGTCATGTGCAAGCCTGAAAAGAGTTTTCCTAATAAATTATTCTCATAGTTAACAGCAGAGGTCATGTGAGCAAGTGTCTTCTCTCTATAGTTTGCAGTAAAACCAAAAAAAAGGTCCTCTGTTTGTTTGCTTCTCTGAGTAAGACGCCTGTTCTATCTATGGTGCAAAGAGTAAAAAACTAAACAGCTACAGTTGATGGAATAGGAGATTCCTCTGGAGAATGCACAGATCATTAGATATTGGGATTACAGTGAGTGATTTCACAACATAGTCCCAATCACTATCAGGATGTGCCGAAACAACAGCACCGGCTCTGTGCGCTAATGGTGGGGGACATTCCTGTCATAGCTTTTCTGTCAGCCTTAGGAACAGTTATTCCTGCTTGCTTTCTTGCTGCATCAAACTTTTCTGTTTTCATGTCACCCGTGTCCACTTAGTGATTATGAATTTTACACCCCCCCCACCCCTGTTGCAGAGCAGCTGGTATAGTGGATCCTCCCGGTGGTTGGTGACATGGAAATTATGCCAAATGACTGCACACAGATGTAAGCAGGTTTCATCATGCATTCAAAATTTCCCATTTTTACAGGAGTTGCTTGTGACCTAGTTTTGGCACTAATCAAACAGCTTTGCACACACGAGCATGCACGTACACACACGCACGCACACACACACACACACATATTTTCATATTGTCATGGTTGTTTATTCCCAAAGTTTTAAAAAGAAGTAATGCATAAGCAGAAAGAGCAGAAATACACAAACCTTTCAAACCAGCTTTGGCAGAAGATACTTCAAACAGAATCTCAGCAGTCTTATTTTTTTTCTTTACTGTTTCTTGCAAATGCAAAAAGAAATGGTTAGTTGACCTCAAATTATTAAAGCTAACCTAAAAATCCCTTATAACCTGAGCCTCACCACAGCTTTATTCATGCTTTTTGTGAGGACTAAGAATAGATGACCTGAGGACATGCAGTATATTATTTGCTTATTCTAGTTGCGCCACAAAACTTCCTGCTTATAAATAAGATAAAGTGCATCTGACACATCTTACTGATGACATGTCATACATGCTTGTTAGATATTGTATATACAGTCCAAATGATTAACTCTGACAGTCAGCATAGAATTACGGTCAATACACTATCAGCCTGGTTTTTTTCCCCTTCGAAAAAGTTGCAAGGAGGAAAAAAAATGTGCTCATAAAATGGCAACAGTGGTTGATACTGACTATTTGTCTTGACAAATCAAAGTGCACAAGCCAGGAAATCACTGTGAAACATGGCCACCCTTAGATTTTGAGGAGGTATTTATCTTGAGCATTACTTATCTGTTTTCATGTGTGGAGAAGCTCAAATGGCAAACAAAGGTTGAGATCTTCCTGATATAACATCATGTGGACATGTGGAATTTAGGTTAAGAAAAACAGAAGTCAGAATAGTCAAAACCAGCATAATCCCTCCATGACCACACAGTGCCTGCTGTCTATTTTCACTGCCTGTACAAAAATAACAATAAGGGCAGTACAGGAGGAAATCTCCCACCTCCTGCAGCGGATGTCACACTGATTATTGACCTGTTTATTTAGCTACTAATTGCTACTGGTGTGAAGACATAGCGGAAAGTCTGAAATTCTAAATAAAGCAATTTTCATTTCACCGTGTTCTGCATAATCCATTATGTGCCAAAGAATGATAATGATGATGATGTTTTAATGATCTTTGCAGAAAAGTTGACAGAAGCTGGCAAGAAGCTGATGTTATGCTTCACAGGACTTCACATACCACAGAGATCGTGTGCTAAGATCGTTCT